>NC_135666.1:53967671-54101010 GCF_964188315.1 Podarcis muralis | reverse complement strand
AAAATACTAATCCTGAAGCGTATTTATCCCGAGGTATGACTGTAGTTAGCATAGTGAAGTTCTGTCCCAGCTGGGCCCTACGAATGAGATTTCTAATGTGAAAATTAATACCACAACAAAATGTGGTGTGTTCAGCTAGCCTTTCCTAGACCACTACCACCTCCCAAATTTTCCAGTCACCTTAGGAAACAATCAGTGTTCAGTCCTCATTGGATTGGGTTTTGGGTTTTGGGGTGCCCCTTAAGATTCCCACCTCTATTTTTTCCTCCTTTACTGCAAAGTTCAGAGTTCCCTGCCTATGCTGATAACCTCCCTCTTGCTTTTCAATGGCTCCCATTTTGACTACGGTCCTGTCAGCGCTCACCGGCTGACTCCTGTGTTAGAAGGACTGATAGGACACGAACCTCAAAGCAATGTATTCCTTTGACAAACTTGCCGAGTATGCTTCCTCTTGGCCTCTCCCCAACCCTGACACAGGAACACTTTAGATAAATTCATGGACAGTTAGGCTATCCTGATTATCATATTATTTCCAGTATCAGAGGCAGTGTGTTCAAGAAATTGAGCCTTTAGTGTCATTGTCCCCGTCCTGTGGAACACCCTGCCACTAGAAATTCAGCAGATACCTTCTGTGCCAACTTTTCTGCTGAAAACTTTTCTAACTTGCCAGGCCTATGAAAGCAATTAAGATGTTTGTTTAATTAATAATAATAATAATAATAATAATAATAATAATAATAATAATACATTTTATTTATACCCCACACATCCGGCTGGGTTTCCTCAGCCACTCTGGGCGGCTTACAGCATATATCAAAACATAATAAAATATCAAACATTAAAAACTTCCCGATACAGGACTGCCTTCAAATGTCTTCTAAAAGTTATGTAGTTCTTTATCTCCTTGACATCTGAAGGGAGGGTGTTCCACAGGGTGGGCACCACCACCGAGAAGGCCCTCTGCCTGATTCCCTGCAACCTCACTTCTTACAGGGAGGGAACCGCCAGAAGACTCTCAGAGCTGGACCTCAGTGCTGGATGATGGAGGTGGAGACACTCCTTTAGGTCAACTGGGCCGAGGCAGTTTAGGGCTTTAAAAGTCAGCACCAACACTTGGAATTGTGCTTGGAAACATACTGGGAGCCAGTGCAGGTCTTTCAAGACCGGTGTTATATGGCCTCAGCAGCCGCTCCCAGTCACCAGTCTAGCTGCTGCATTCTGAATTAGTTGTCGTTTCCGGGTCACCTTCAAAGGTAGCCTCTCACAGAGCGCATTGCAGTAGTCCAAGCAGGAGATAACCAGAGCATGCGAGACAGTCTGTGGGCAGGTAGGGTCTCAGCTGGTGTAGCTGGTGGAGATGGTAGCCTTTTAAATTCTTTTGCTTTTGACTTGTTTTTTTTATAATTTTACTGTATGCGTTTGTGGTTTAATATTTTTGTAAGCCGTTGCAATATATTGCTACGACACAGCGGTATATAAATATTTCTAGAAACAAACAAATAAAAATTCACCTGTGTACTGATGCTGCTGAGGAATATCAGCAGGAGAATGCTACTCCATTCATGTTGTGTGAGAACATTTGCTGGGCTTAAATTAAGCTGCAATCATTTATATATTTTTATTTATATATTGACTCAATGTGACTCACTTCCGGGTAGCCATCTATGGGCTCGTGTTGTGAGTGTCTTACAGAAATAAAATGCATTAAGTTGTGTAGGGATTGGGAGTTACTCGTGCATAATCCTGCTCCGTTTGAGCCTTGGATTGCCTGGTTAAACCCTCCGGACTACGCAGCCCATCTTAGCGTGGCTGCTCTTAGTCACTCGTAGAATCTGTCTGTGGGCGTTTCTTAAAGCGTTGCCAACATAAGAGCTGTTTGACGCCCAATCGTTTCCTCCTCTCACTGCGCGGGAGTCTCCTGCGCAGGGTGGGCGTGGGCAGTGGGGTGCTGGGGCTCTCCTCGCTCACTTCCAATGAAGAGTCCTGGAGCCCCTGCACCTCCCTGTCCCGTTGCTCTCCCTGATCCCTGGTGTTACACTCATTCTCTTCCCCTTCTTCCCGGCTGAGTCTCCCTCTAGCGCTTGGACCTTCCCCTGCAGAATCAGAGACCCCCTCCTTCTCCCGTGCCTCTGATGGCAGTTCCCTGACAAGTTGTATGGTACTTCCACCCTAGTAAGTGTGTTTAAAGGTGTAGCCTTACGTGCCTTTGTTACACCAGCTGCTATAGCATATTTACCCATTTAAAAGATTCACATGTTTGCAAATTTGTTAGCTTTTTAATTGAGCTCAAATTTGAATTCAGTCTTCTTCTTTTTAAGTGAGTTGAATTGCATGTCCATTCCTTGATCTGACAATACAGGGCAGGGGCATTCTGAAATATACGTACAATGCTTCCCACAGATCCATTTGTAAGTGCTATGTTTACATGAGGAAACATGATGTATCCTCATTATATCTGCATTTTCTCAACGCTGTGAGATGTTAAAATCTTGAAGAAGTTTCTGATGGTGCTTGAAGACTAGATGTGGGATCAGAAAATGAAGCTTTATCCAGACACCACAGAAGATCAGATGGTAGCAGGGCTGATCTGGATATAAATCACCAAATACATTGTAGATGAATGAATAATTCAACTTTTTCCTACCCATTGTCCTGCATCGTACAGTTACGCTGTTAGATCCGATACATAGCTACACGGAAGTAAGTCCCTCTGAGTTCAGTTGGCTTACTACCACATAAGTTGGTACTGGATTTAAGTCTTTGTAGCAAAGCATGTATTCTCAGAATCTTGTGATGTTTTCATAGTAAGCCATGATCATTCTCACAGGAGAAACATGCAAGTGGTAGAGTCAAATCTTCTGCAATCCCATGACAATTTAATGGTTGTCCGTACCAGTTTCGTGCTTTCGGAAGTTTCATGGAGATACTACAAAACCCAAGATGCAGCGCAAATTCCACAGCCACAAAAATCATAGACTTTTAATGGACATTTATGTGCATCAATTAATAGCCAAACAGGTGGTGAAATAAAGGAAACCAGCTGAAATTCAAATAGACAGAATAGGATTTGGGGAGATACAACTGTTTGCTGTTTTCGCAAGTGCTTCAAGCCCCCACTCAACTCACCCCCAAAACAGAAAAAGGCTAATTTTAAAGGAAACCCCATGAAAATGGAGATAATGTGATTGTTCAAAAATGAAGAATGGGGTATTTAAAAAAAAAAAAAAGGTTGTGTTGGGAAAATATTGGTGCACAAAAAGTCTAATAGTGCCCAGGCAAAACATATTCATCTTATAAATCCTAAGACAACATTCTGCATTTGCAGATATCATGGTTTCTAAGGGATTCCACCCCACCACCTTGTAAGTCTTTTATTTGCAAAATAAGATAAAAAGTGCAGGAAAAAAATAACCACAAATCTTTAGGTTCTTTCTGAAATATCTGCGGAGAGCTGAAAGCCCCACCGCACCCAGCTCATCTGATCCAAAAGAGGTTATTCTTAGGTGCTTGTAACTGAGCCTGATAATTTGTATGCCTGTTTAGGAGTGAGTCTGGTGCACTGCTCACATTTCCCTTGATGATGCATTGCTGTTTGGCGGGGGGTGGGATGCTTCTTAGAAGACAGCTGCTAGGGGTTCATAGTCGTACGCTGCACAGCCAATTATTGTACTTTACAAAAATAATGAGCATATCGTATCTTTTCAGCATGGCACCCAGTTGTCAAGAAGTCAGACCATACCATAGGAGATTTCTCTCTCTCTCTCTCTCTCTCTATATATATATATGCATGCTCAAATGTAGCTCCATTTATTTCACAAAACTATTGCAAAGCCAGCAGTAAGCTCCTTTTATGGACAGACAGAAACACTGGCAGACCTCACTTGCATTGTTTAATATGTTAAAAATTCGTTCTGAAAACGAAGCTCTGAAGAGCACCAATTTAATTGAGAACATAAAAATAAGATTCCCCCTTTCCCCCCCCCCCCCCACACACACTACTCCTGCTATTCACATATTCTGTGCACATACTTAGCAGAAGTAATTTACAGTAAGGAAACTTTTGTGCGGTGTTCAAAACCTCCATTTATTAATATGGAATGGTAATAATAGAACAGCAAACGTCTGGAACAGTTACATGCACTTTTTCACACCAACTGTCACTTTCAACTTTCCCCATCCTTCTCCCAGTTGCCAATTTCTTCTGGCTTTAACTCCGCCCCAGTCTCAGCTTTAATCATGATATTGCCTTTTAACGGTTTCTCGCATTCTGCTCCTACGTGAATGCTTTGTTCGTGCCCTGCCCTCATTTCCTCCTTTCTGTTTTGTTATTTTGCAAAATAATTTTTTTTTAACTTACTTTGGAAATCCCCTGAATATGCAGAAACCTTTAAATGTTCATGGCCCTGGCCCAAGTCCACCAAGTTCGCTACTGAGTAAGAGAGAGAAAGATCTAGCAGCAATTGCCATTCCCATAGAAACAGTGGGGATAGCAGTGATATTAGTAGTGTACTTCAAGGGAAAGGCATTATAAAAGGTATTATTGTTCGATAATAGCGATTCTCAAGGTATATGTGTACTTGTAGCATCTTCTGAACCAAATGAACCATTTCCACAATAGCTTGTGTTGTCCTCCCTATAAACCACCAGCAAACTCAACCTGCAAGCGTGGATCCTTATCAGAGCTGTCTTACCTATTGGGTTTACCAGCGTGTTGTGCCAGGGCGCTGGCCTCTCCGGGGTGCCCCAGTGAGTGGTGGAGCTGCACAGCTTTGCCGGCGGCCTCCCCTTTCCCTGCACACCCACCAGATGTGCCCCATCAACCATATGGCTGGTGGGTATGCAGCTTGCCTCCCAGTCCTCCGTGGGAGGAGAGCGATCCCTGCAGAGGCTTGGGAAAAGGTCAACAACTCTGGCAAACTGGGGGGGTGGTGTCTTTGCACCACAGCACCGGATATGCTTAAGACGGCCAAAAAAGGCACAACCAAAGAGGATGGTATCAGCAGCTTCCTCATATGCAGAACAGAACCTAGGACTTGCTGATCAGAAGGTCGTCGGTTCGAATCCCTGCGACGGGGTGAGCTCCTGTTGCTCGGTCCCTGCTCCTGCCAACCTAGAAGTTCGAAAGCACGTCAAAGTGCAAGTAGATAAATAGGTACCGCTCCAGCAGGAAGGTAAAGGACATTTCCTCGCGCTGCTCTGGTTCGCCAGAAGCGGCTTAATCATGCTGGCCACATGACCCAGAAGCTGTGCGCCGGCTCCCTCGGCCAATAAAGCGAGATGAGCGCCGCAACCCCAGAGTCGGCCACAACTGGACCTAATGGTCAGGGGTCCCTTTACCTTGACCTATCCTTGAGAAAGGCATGGTTGGTTGGCTGGCTGGAATCCTGAACAGAAAGAAACACTCCACACTGCCCCATTTCAGCCCCACTTCTATAATCTAATAAACTGATAGTGAATTCGAGTGCTGAGTTATGATGGTTACCTAGTCAAAACAAGAGGAAGACATGTGCAAAAGCAGAAAGAGATTTAGGAAGAACCCCCAAGTCTCCCACAATGGTTCAATGAAGTCTGAGGTAGCTTGGTAGTCGCAAAATGCTGGTGGTCTTTTTTGCAGGTGAACAGAATGTTGTATTCTGAAAGGAGGCCATGGCTGGCTGGCTTAGAAAACTGAAATTCTTCATGCTGTAACGTATTGTGGCAGGTCCTGCTGGTTTCTTACTAAAATCAATTGTGGACCCTAGGCACCAAAATATTGCTTCTGCCAATTAAAAATAAACCTTCCTCTTTTAATAATAATAATAATAATAATAATAATAATAATAATAATAATAATAATAACGGGATAATCAAGGCAAGGCAGTTTATATTGTTTAGAACCATAGGTCAACAGTATATGAAAAATATGTTGGTAAAAGAACGCTCCGTTCTGCTTGTGGTATAAAAATTAGGGCAAGGAGACACAAGGAAATGTAATCTGTTTTGCATGTTGAATACTAAATCAGTTTGCAGTGATAAGACATTCTGCAAGTGCCTGTGAGATGAACGGATGTTTCTAGAATTTGCCGGATTTCGCCATATGTTGAGCTTTCACTAAATCTAAGTAGAAAGTAGCTAGCTTTGCCAAACTACAAATGTGTGTGCAGGTTTGGCTTCTGTGATATATGCTTATAATTCTGCTTCTGCTAATAAGAAGGGAAAGTATACCCAGCCCTATAATTGGGAGGGAAATCTCATTGTTTCCCTTTCCAGATTTTTTGATGTAAGGAAAAGGGAGTTCAGATCCTATCAGCTAAAAGGGAAAACTGAATTCTTTAGAGGCAGAAAGAGTTGGTCAACCTAATAGCTCCTACAAAAAAAGGGGTTGTTGCAATAGCTTTCCTCTAAGGTCTTTTAGTTGTTGGTTATATTCTCAGCTAGCATAAGATTATTTGCAAATAAACTTGGGGAGGGGGAATCATGCAGGAGGGGTGGGTGGAAATAACATAAGGGACAAGAATACGTTAATGGAAAAATGACTACAAGCTCCAGCTAATGGCAGGGACAGAGACGTTGACTCCTCTCGGCAACGCATGACAGGTGCAGGAGGGTAATACCTAATATAACTAATCTTTGACACAGGAATTAAGTCATTTTTGCACGAAAGCAGGTCATTAGAAGCTAAATTGAATTATAAGTAATACCATCTCTGTGGAGGATTGTAAATTAATTGGTTTTTAACAATAACATTTCTGTGTTTTATTAAAGCAGTGTAAGAATCCAGCGAAGAGAAGAATGCGGCAGATAAACAGGGCAGGTGTTGATGATGCAAATGAAATAGATGACAGATGGTTAGTAGCACGATCACTCACTGCGTGCGTATAATGGATAGAGGTAATCAAATTCCTTTGTGGGTTGGTGACTTTCTTTACATCAAGAACTTTTAACTGAGGGATGCCTGCAGAGCCTTGTCTTAAAAATTAACTCCACTCAATGCTATTATCATTATTAGGTGGCTGTTGCCATGCTGAGGCCAGGAAGCAAGAGAGATAAAAAATAAAAATAAAAGTGAAGTGATATATTTTGATTGAATGAACACCCATTAGTAAGGAACAATGCTATTGTGGAGTTCCTTCCCCCTGCCTCTCTTTTGTACACATTTTCGTTGCAGTTTGTAAAAATAGTGGACATTACCTATTCCTCCATTCCTCCGGATGAAGAGTTCTGTGTCACTTGTAAACTCTAATGAAATATTCTGATATACTAGAAGCTTATGAAATATCAGATGAATACAGCTGGATCAGACCAAGTCCAGCATCCTCTTCTCAGAGGAAAACCCACAACTATGGAATGCATAGACCTCTCTGTGACGTTAACATATGAGAGCGCTGGAGGTGAAATAGTTAAACAAGTTACCCAATCAGAACCCAGGGGGGTGGAGTCAGTGGGACTATAAAACCAGCTCTGGAAGGGGCAAAGGGGAGAGTTCGTTGGGAGTTGGGTGGTGGGTTGGAGTGGGAGTGAAATGGGGTAGAGTTTGTGGGTAGGTTGAGTTAGTGTAGCGAAATAAGCTGAGTCAGGAATAGTTAGGGGCTAGGAAAACAAGTAAATATCTGAGAGGTGGTTTAGTGAGTGAGAGCAGGTAGCGGAAGTTATAGGTCTGGATAGGCACCCCATGATTGTAATTGACCAATACCTTTTATGAAACCACACGTGTGTTAAACTGCAATAAATAAACAAAAGTTTATGTTCCAATTTAACCCTGACTGGACTCAGTATTGTACCAGGTAGGGCCTGGGTGGTGGCAGCGAGAAATAAAGTGGTGGCACAGGGATCAATAGACGGTGAAACGTCCGGGGACCCTGTGTGATCGCCACAAACATTTGCACATTTGCAAATAGCATTGCTTGATCTGTTTTTTAAAAACGGGCATAAGTTGATGTGAGGGGTGAGGGTGCTGATAAGCAAGTAAAGCAACACTCCGGGCTTTGCGCCATCTCTTCACAAGATTTATTGTTCAGCTTCAAAGCCGTTTACAAGAGATCAAACACATACATCCATACTCAGCTATCCAGATGTCATCTGACTTTTGTGGTGGCACAGGGATCAATAGATGGTGAAATGTCCGGGGACCCTGTGTGATCGCCACACTCTCCAACTTGTGTTCCTTAGCAACTGGTATCCTACACACACCAAGCATTTGAAGGTGCAGCTACACATATATACACAGAGAGTGGTATTATAATCCGGTTGACTAAAGGGCTTTAAACACAGTGGGCTAGATCCAGACTAAGCTACCTGCACATTGGTCCCATTGAAACCAATGGGTTCTAAACTATTCGCGACTATCCCCATTGATTTCAGTGGGATCCAAGTTCCGCTAGCCTAAGTCTGTTTTGAACCATGTTGAGGAGAAATTCTGCCTTGAGACCAAAATCTCAACCCTGTGAAATCTAAATACATCGGATATATTTGCCAACGTTTTCCAGGAAATACAAAGAATTTATCGTTACGTTGTTTGGCCATGGAGCAAGAAATCGCTGTCAGGAAAAGTATGTGAAAAGAATGTCTGGGAAAATGCATCCATACACAGGAGGTGTGACTATCTAGCAAATTTATGGCAAAGTCCACATTGCAGTGGAATTCTTCAAGGAGCTCTATAAGAGAAAAACTTCACATTCAAATTTTCCTCAGGGAAGTTCATTGAGATGGGCTGTAGAGCATGAGACTCTATTTCAGGGTCATGCATGGGCTTGAGCTGCACGTTGGGCATTGCAAGAATCTCTACAACTCTATGATTCTATGGAGTTTGTTTGTATAATCTGAACACACTCAGAAGAAATGTTTTTCAGATTTAGAGACATGGGCTTTGGAGAATAGAATCCTTCGGAAGAGCATTCATTCAGCCCTAACCTTTCCTTTCTGGTGAAGACATGTGCACATAAGTGGAATAGTTTTGGTATTTATTTGTGTTTCCTTTATCGTTGCTAATGGTTATGGGTCGTCCTCAGTGCTTGTTTGCCATTTGCAGCTAATTAAATGCATTCTTTATGTTTTGTTTTTGTTGTTATGTTATGTAAAGAGTTTTTTGTTGTCATGTTATGTAAAGAGTAAAGAGTTTTACTTGGGTATGGTATTCGCTTTATCGATTTAGTCTGGGAAGGGATCTGCCCACTCTCAAAGGCCAAAATATTTACCTTCAGCTGAGAGGTTAAATAAACACAGCAGCAAAATGGCCATGTTGTTCACCACGGCTCACAAAACATGGTTAGACCAAAATCAATACGAAGGAATTTCATGGTGATGAACAAACATTCCATGAATTGAGGAGGAGGTTGTGTGTGTGTGTGTGTGTGTGTGTGTGTGTGTGTATTTTGGCATCATACATTTTTATCACTGTAACGCTATGAATAATTAAAAAACACCCTACCACTTTGTACCTCCACTGCTGTTGTTCTACTATAAATTACAGTAGCATTTTTATTTTAACTTCAGAAAGAATATATTCGAGAGTCTATCGTTGAAGATATGTATTTTCTAATAGTGCTTCCATTTTCCGTCTTCAGTAATATTTTTATTTTCCAGTACTGAAACTATAGGGGAAATGCGGACAGATGGAACATTTCATTCAAATGTGCACGAGTCCTGGCCTTTAAAACCTGGCATGCGTAATCATAGGTCCAGATTCTCCAGCGTGTTTATAGCCCTTCAATGCTGCTAAAATGGCACAAAAGAAAAATATCATTACTTGTCAGCGACAATGGTTGTGCTGAAGAATTTCACTGTAACTGGGTCCTATGGCTTTGCCACAAATGGTTCGTTGGATAGCTATATGTGATGAATTGGTACATGAACGGGTGTCATATACACAGAGCTAGACAGATGGCAGGCTGGATGTATGCTGGGAGCAGTTCACTATTTGCAGTACAGTGGTACCTCGGGTTAAGTACTTAATTCGTTCGTTCTTAACCTGAAACTGTTCTTAACCTAAAGCACCACTTTAGCTAATGGGGCCTCCTGCTGCCACCACACCGCCAGAGCACGATTTCTGTTCTCATCCTGAAGCAAAGTTCTTAACCTGAAGCACTATTTCTTGGTTAGCAGAGTCTGTAACCTGAAGCATATCTAACCTGAAGCGTATGTAACCTGAGGTACCACTGTATACATAATCTTATTTTGTGATCTCCACATAGAAGAATGTGCTTGATGTTGCCTCATTGATGGAGCTGACCTTTCCAAACACTCAATTTGTGATTTACATAAAATAATAGATGCTTTGATAGCTACAGTCTTTCTAACATCAGCTTCATTTTACAAGTGTTATATTTACATTCCTACCTGGTCCCCACTAAAAATTACCTAGTTCCTGGAAACTTGTGGGAAATGATATATAATGAACTGAAAGAAATGTTGAAAATAACTTTCCCTAAGAAACCAGAAGCTTTTCTTTTAGGTATTGTAGGACCAGAGAGCCCAATGGACCAGACGAAACTATTTATGTACACGAACATGGCTGCGCTGACTCTCTTAGCCCAGAAATGGAAAGATGGTACAATTCTGACCAAGGAAGAGTGGCAGACAAAATTGATGAACTAAGCTGAGATGGCAAAGCTGACAGGAAGAATTAAAAACCAGGAAGAGGAGGTCTTTAATAAAGAATGGGGAAAGCTTGTAATATATTTGAAAAGCTGTTGTAACCAATTCCATACATTGGTAGGGTTGACAGAAAACTTGTAGTAACTATGGATTGACAAAGGATTTATAAAAATAGAGTTATGATAGATATGCAGAGGGGGGAATCATTACATTAAGATCCACAATGGGGGGAGGGAAGTCAAAAGGGATTATATGTTTATGTAAAATAAAATTTATCTAAAAAATAAAAATTACCTAGTTCTAGCTATTTTAAAACGTTTGGCAAAGCAAGGAGGACGAATTTGGCTATATGGAATGAGTAGGTGTTATTATCACAACAACAGGTGTCCTGCCGAAGAGAAGAGAAAGCATGGATTGTAGGGAGAGATATTTTATTAGGAGGGCACAGGAAGAAGTGCCCTTGGCTGTCAAGGTAAGAGTACTCAAGAGTAAAGGAAGCATTAGAAAAAAATAGATAATGGAAAGAGTGGATTTGCACAAGCTTAGCCCCTCTTGTGGTGGAAGAGTCTGGGATAAGAGGTGGTGCCTTGTGGAGTTTGCGCATGACAGGTGGGAGGCTGGAAATGGGTTGTAATTTCCCATTCCAAGACATCTGCCACTGAATCTAGTTTAAGGGGTAT
Organism: Podarcis muralis; assembly: GCF_964188315.1. Taxonomy (NCBI): domain Eukaryota; kingdom Metazoa; phylum Chordata; class Lepidosauria; order Squamata; family Lacertidae; genus Podarcis; species Podarcis muralis. The sequence goes on along the minus strand of NC_135666.1, from coordinate 54,089,758 downwards.
CAGTCTGGATAATAGGGGGTTAGTAGGCGGATAATCATGCAACCTCTTCCGTGGAAAGATCTCCAACTATATTGTCTTTTTAAAAAAGGAAATTTCTTGCCACTGGTTCCTTGTGTGCAGTCCCTACATGGAAGTTCTAATTGCCTACCTCTAATATTAAAAAGCAGAGACATCACCTTAAAAAGCAGAGACATCACCTTGCCAACAAAGGTCCGTATAGTTAGATCTATGGTTTTCCCAGTAGTGATGTATGAAAGTGAGAGCTGGACCATGAAGAAGGCTGATCGCCGAAGAATTGATGCTTTTGAATTATGGTGCTGGAGGAGACTCTTGAGAGTCCCATGGACTGCAAGAAGATCAAACGCATCCATTCTTAAGGAAATCAGCCCTGAGTACTCACTGGAAGGACAGATCCTGAAGCTGAGGCTCCAATACTTTGGCCACCTCATAAGAACAGAAGACTCCCTGGAAAAGACCCTGATGTTTGGAAAGATGGAGGGCACTAGGAGAAGGGGACGACAGAGGACGAGATGGTTGGATAGTGTTCTCGAAGCTACCAGCATGACTTTGACCAAACTGCGGGAGGCAGTGGAAGACAGGAGTGCCTGGCGTGCTCTGGTCCATGGGGTCACAAAGAGTCGGACACGACTAAACGATTAAACAAAAACAACAAAATATTAAGAGGTTCAGTGTAGACATCAGTAGTAGCCAGAAGTCAAACTTCCCATGCCTGGGAAAACTGAGGCAGGGCTGGTGTTTGCTCCTTCCTTCCTTCCTTCCTTCCTTCCTTCCTTCCTTCCTTCCTTCCTTCCTCCCTCCCTCCCTCCCTCCCTCCCTCCCTCCCTCCCTCCCTCTGGGTAACAGTTTCTCAGACCCTTCAACCACCCCAATTTTTTGGTCCAGCACTCTGCCGTGCATCAGCCAGAGCTCCAGACTAAAAGACACTCTCTCTTTTTGGACTCGGTTTTCTTTTTTGGGGGGGGTCACCTGACTCCCACAACAGCTTGTCCCATTCATTACCCACAAACTGTCCTAGGAATCATGAATCTGGCAATTCCAGGTCTTCTCGTCATTTAAGCTTGCTTGCTTTTCTATGGCTACTGGGGACTTAAGAACTTAAAAAATGTGCGTGCCTACTATGCTCGAAAAGTTTTGCTTCTTTGGTAACACGATCATCCTCCCCTCTGTCAACCTATCATAAATCAGGAGCATGCCCATATAACCAAGAAAGCAATGAAGGCCCTTCAGTGACAGCAGCCCAAACACTGGTGGGTTCCAGCAACCAAACTATCCTCGGGTCCAGTATTGGACCACTTTGACCGGATATCCCCAGCCGATGTGGACAGACTCCTCCGAGCTGGAAAGCCCACCACTTGTCCTCTCGACCCGTGCCCGTCCTGGCTGATTAGAGCGTGTCCAGACGAGGTGCGGGCCCCCCTGGGGGATATCATCAATTTGTCCCTTGGCACCGGGACATTCCCAGGGGAACTGAAGGAGGCAGTGGTGCGCCCGCTTTTAAAGAAAACATCATTAGATCCCTTAGATCTATCCAATTACCGCCCGGTTTCGAATCTTCCATTCCTGGGTAAGGTGATTGAGAGAGCGGTTGCGGAACAGCTTGGTAGGTTTCTGGATGAAACATCGGCTCTGGATCCATTCCAGTCCGGCTTCCGCGCTGATCATGGGACCGAGACGGCTCTGGTCGCCTTAACAGATGATCTCCGTAGGCAGCTGGATCGAGGCGGGCCGGGGCTGCTGATTCTTCTAGACCTGTCAGCAGCCTTCGACATGGTCGATCACGAACTCCTGGACCACCGCCTTGCCGACGTGGGGATCCAGGGCACAGCCCTTCAATGGCTGCACTCGTTTCTCTCTGGTCGGGGACAGAGGGTGGCGCTTGGGGGGGAATTGTCATCCCGCCACTCCTTGGTGTGTGGAGTGCCTCAGGGTGCGATTCTCTCCCCGATGCTTTTTAACATCTTTATGCGCCCCCTTGCCCAGAGTTTTGGGCTGGGCTGCCATCAGTATGCTGATGACACCCAACTCTATCTGTTGATGGATGGCCATCCTGACTCGGCCCCAGACACACTGATCAGATGCTTGGAAGCTGTGGCTGGATGGTTACGTGGGAGCCGGTTGAAGTTAAATCCTTCGAAGACAGAGGTCCTCTGGCTGGGACGGGACGATATGAGATTGAGGGGGCAACTCCCTTCTCTTGCGGGGGTGCAATTAGTGCCAGCACCGTCCGTTAAGAGTTTGGGTGTAATCTTCGATACCTCCCTCTCCATGGAGGTGCAGATTGCAGCTATAACAAAGGCGGCATTTTTTCATCTCCGCCAAGCTAAGCAGTTGGCTCCTTACCTCTCTCGCCCTGACCTAGCCACTGTGATCCACGCGACGGTCACCTCCAGACTGGATTATTGTAACTCGCTCTACGTGGGGCTGCCCTTGAGACTGACCCAGAAACTCCAGCAGGTGCAGAATGCCGCAGCGAGACTCCTTACGGGGTCTTCGCTGCGAGATCACATTCATCCGGTGCTATACCAGCTGCACTGGCTCCCGGTGGAGTACAGGATCAGGTTTAAGGTGCTGGTTTTAACCTTTAAAGCCCTATACGGCCTAGGACCCTCGTACCTACGGGACCGCCTCTCCTGGTATGCCCCACAGAGGAACTTACGGTCTTCAAATAAAAACATCTTGAAGGTCCCAGGCCACAGAGAGGTTAGGCTGGCCTCAACTAGAGCCAGAGCTTTTTCGGCTGCGGCTCCAACCTGGTGGAATGCCCTGTCGCAAGAGACAAGGGCCCTGCAGGACTTGACATCTTTTCGCAGGGCCTGTAAGACAGAGCTGTTCCACCAGGCCTTTGGTCAGGGCGCAGCCTGACTCCCTCCTTTGGCAATCTCTACAAAGCTTTAGTCTATGGTTGCCATCAATTTGTATTTTAATTAATTTTTAGAATGTATTTATAACGTTGTACTGTTTTAGTGTTGTTAGCCGCCCTGAGCCCGGCTTCGGCTGGGGAGGGCGGGATATAAATAAAATTTATTATTATTATTATTATTATTGCTACAAATAGTAGGCGGTTTAATGAGGTGGTACCTGGACTACAACTCCCATCATCCTTAACCATGTGGAGTGGGGCTGATGAGAGTTGGGCTCCAACAATGTCTGCAGCGTCACAGGCTCCACATCCCTGGGGAAAGTAAACAGGATGGGAAACTTGCTGCCTCCTAACAGATGACGCAAAAGAACTGGGTTAAAAATATAACCACTTAGACATCTGCAAACCAGTTCAATAACAATAGCCACACATGGCTTTAGGAGTACCTCCTTCCCAGGGCATTCCTCTTAGAACATACAATCATGGCTGTTCACAGCTCAATAAATACACTTTATGTCGCGCAGGAACGTCTCTCCTCTTCTATTTCATCCTGTACTAAATTGCAGTAAAACAGGTCCTACAGTCCTGCTTTCATGGCCATTCACAGTCTGTCTTTACCCTGCAGCCATTTTACTCTTGTTTACTAGACTCTCGAAATGAAACCCATATGAATTAGGGCAGTGCTGCTTGTATGGCCTCGGTCCTGTATACCTGAAGGAGCATCTCCACCCCCATCGTTCACTGAGATCCAGCGCCGAAGGTCTTCTGGTGGTTCCCTCATTGCGAGAAGTGAGGTTACAGGGAACCAGACAGAGGGCCTTCTCAGTAGTGGTACCCGCCCTGTGGAACACCCACCCATCAGATGTGAAGGAAATAAGCAGCTATCTTATCTTTAAAAGACATCTGAAGGCAGCCCTCTTTAGGGAAGTTTTTAAAATTTAATGCTGTATTGTTTTTAACACTCGATTGGGAGCAACCCAGAGTGGCTAGGGAAATTCAGCCAGAAGGCCAGGGTATAAATATATTTTATTATTATTATTATTATTATTATTATTATTATTATTATTATTATTATTATTCTGTCACATAAGGTAAATAAAGGTAAAGGTAAAGGACCCCTGGACGGTTGAGTCCAGTCAAAGGCGACTATGGGGTTGCGGTGCTCATCTTGCTTTCAGGCTGAGGGCGATGGCATTTGTCCACAGACAGCTTTCCAGGTCATGTGGCCAGCAGGACTAAACCGCTTCTGGCGCAATGGGACACTGACAGAAACCAGAGCACACAGAGACTCCATTTACCTTCCCACCACAGTGGTACCTATTTATCTACTTGCACTGGTGTGCTTTTGAACTGCTAGGTTGGCAGGAGCTGGGATAGAGCAACAGGAGCTCACCATGTCCCAGGGATTCGAACCGCCGACCTTCTGATCGGCAAGCCCAAGAGGATCTGTGGTTTAGACCACAGCACCACCCGTGTCACATAAGTGAGCCTAGACAACTAAGTATCATTCTAGGCATGATGTCATAATGCGCGTTATGTCAGGAAGCAGCTCGGACTCAGTGGCTAAAGCAGAGGAGTTGGGGCAGAGGCTACAGGAGAATCTAAGGAGTCTGCCTCTCCTCCTGCGACAAGCTCCCCTCCCTCCTTGACTCCAAGGACATTCAGGGTGATGGGTTGGGCAGAATAGAGATTAGAGGTTCGCTGACGTAATTTGAGGCTGCTTGGGAAACATCCAGCAGAGGAGGAGATCATATAGGAGGAGGAGGGCGGGGACCATCAGCCCTGGCAACTGCTTGATAGGGGCAAGTCCTGATGGAAGGCATTAATAATAATAATAATAATAATAATAATAATAATAATAATAATAAATTGTATTTATATCCCACCCTCCCCAGCCGAAGCCAGGCTCAGGGCGGCTAACAACAATAAAATAGTACAACATTCTAAAATCATTCATTATAAAATTCAAATCAAATTGATGGCAACCATTGGGTAGAGTTCTGTGAGGATTGCCAAAGGAGGGAGTCAGGCTGTGCCCTGACCAAAGGCCTGGTGGAACAGCTCCGTCTTGCAGGCCCTGCGGAAAGATGTCAAGTCCCGCAGGGCCCTAGTCTCTTGTGACAGAGCGTTCCACTAGATCGGAGCCACAGCCGAAAAAGCCCTGGCTCTGGTTGAGGCCAGCCTAACCTCTCTGTGGCCTGGGACCTCCAAGATGTTTTTGTTTGAAGACCGTAAGTTCCTCTGTGGGACATACCAGGAGAGGCGGCCCCGTAGGTACGAGTTTTATGCCGTTTTCTTGAATAAAGAATTAACTACACTGCCCGCCTCTGCGTCTTGTGTGCTGACCTGCATCTGACCAATCTCTGGCAGTTGACAACAGGATGGAATCTACCCCTCCTATTTTCCAGGCCACCAGCCTCCCGAAATGAAGCCCATACAAATTAGGGCAGTGCTTTTTGTGAAGCTAGACAACAAAGTATCATTCTGGAACAGTTTCTCAGCCCTTTTGCAACAATCCCCCAAGTGAGCATCTTTTATTTCTGACAAACATTTTCACAAAACTGGCCACCCCATTTCGGCTCACCGCTAGTTTTTGTTTCATTGCGTTGTGGGTGTTCATTTATGAAGCTTTAATACTGCAAAGTATTATTTTGGTTTATTCATGTCTGCACTTATGACTGGCACCTGCAAACAATTTAACAGTTATTAAACCGCTTTATTATTTCTGCTGGGGGAAGTACAGATTTCGCAAAAGACAAAATATGTCGGGGATGTTAATTATTTTGGGAGCTTGCTAGTCGAAGATAAGCCACAATACTGTAGTGAGGTGACGCATTGATGGAACTATGCCATAAGATGTAAGAAATAAAATCAAAACTTTTAAATGGTATAAAGTGCTATAGACAATTTGACAAAACAATACATAATACAGGAGCTTCTCCATAAATCCAGTTTCTCTAGATGTAATCAGCAGCTTCAGTCAGAAAACTTATTTTCTATGTTCAGTGGAAAAGAGGTGAACTATCAATTCTGATGATTGAATGGCCTGCTAGACTTTATATTATACTTTATAAATGAAATATATCATCAACTTGCTGACTTACAAGTTCTCTCTTTGCTCTGCAAAATGTCAAATTTCAGCATTCTGCTGAGTCTCTCTCTCTCTCTCTCTCTCTCTCACACACACACACACACACACACACACACACACACACAGTGTCCTCTCTTTGTTTGCAAAACATGTGTTCTCAATTATTAGCCTTCATCATATTGTAAGTCATTACACCAATCTAACTGGTACTTCTGCAAAGCATTATGGTCATTAATAACTTCACAATATTTAGAGGCATGGTGGGCTCCCCTTTTCTGGAAGCCTTCAAGCAGACACTGGACAGCCATCAGTTAGAGGTGTTTACTGAAACCTCTGCTCTTCTATAAAACTACAGTTTTCCTCTCTGTATCCCTCTATCCGTGCTTTACTCAACTCTCAGGCATTGTTTAAAACTGTCATTTTCCTTTCAATGCTCTTCCAATCCACTTTACTTAAACTTCTGTCACTGCAATCAAACTTCTTCCTCTTCTATTCCTCAGCTGCCTCATGAGAGAGATAAAGGACATGGAGTTCTCAAATATTCCATAAAAGGTAAAAAGGTAAAGGTACCCCTGCCTGTACGGGCCAGTCTTGACAGACTCTGGGGTTGTGCGCCCATCTCACTCAAGAGGCCAGGGGCCAGCGCTGTCCGGAGACACTTCCGGGTCACGTGGCTAGCGTGACAAAGCTGCATCTGGCGAGCCAGCGCAGCACACGGAAATGCTGTTTACCTTCCCACCAGTAAGCGGTCCCTATTTATCTACTTGCACCCGGGGGTGCTTTCGAACTGCTAGGTTGGCAGGTGCTGGGACCGAGCAATGGGAGCGCACCCCGCTACAGGGATTCGAACCGCCGACCTTTCGATCGGCAAGCCCTAGATCACCCGCGTCCCTTAAATATTCCATACTACAATACAATGAAAGCACTTTACTCAAATCTCTGCTGTTGTTTAAAACCACATTTTTCCTCTCAGTTTCCTCCACCCCTGCATTACTCAAACGTCTGCCATTGTTTCAAACCACTACCTCCACCCTCTCAGTGTCCCTCCATTCTTGCTCCTATGATGTGCAACTTGTCTTCACTTTTGCCTCCCTGCCCTAACCATGCCTTCATGCAAATCCAGGATTGCAAGGTGGCACTATAAATCCTCCAATGAAGGCTGCACGATGACATTCTTACATTTTTATTATATAGAGAGGTTATCAAGAGAGGTGCTGGCTTCAACTGAGTTTGAGAAAGGACCTGTAAGTACCTTTAGGAAATTTTGGGATGTGTTTACTTTCTTTTATTTTAACAGTAATTTCTGTAGCATCCCGGGTAATAGCAAATGCCGTTCTCCCTTTAGAAAATGAAGTAGGAAAGCTTGATTTAAACAAAAATTAAGGACAAGTCACATTTGAATATTATATCTTTGGGCACAGAGCCAAGCATGGATGCATCTAGCTCAGTTTTGGATCCAGGCCAAAGTCTCAGAGTCCCAGTTGTTCAATTTTATAGCTAGTGAACAAAAGTGGGGGGAGATGCAAGAGATGTAATATGGTTGTTTAGTAACCAATGTTTCAGGGCTTGTTAAGGTGCAAATGCAGGCATTTATGTGCAAGAAAAGCGTAAAATTAATACTGCATTCCCCTCCCCACAAAAAAAAAACAGAATATAGCGGATGCAACAGAATAATGTATGCAAGCTTGCATTTTTTAAATATCAGCAATGCAGCTCTATGTAAAGCCATGAATCTAAGAACGAAAACTGGGGAGAAATTAATAATATTACTGGATCAGCCCATTTTTATATACACTACTATAGAGAAGCATCTGAATATTCTTGTGCTGATTTTTGAAATGTATATAGTGTCACATTCCTTCATTCTCCGTTCTCACAGCCACCTATTCAAAAGTCAGGAAAATACATCTTCATGTTTGTTTTCTTCCTTATTTTATTGGTGCTTTTCTCTAACTATATCCACTATCAGAATACTGAAGGTGTTCATACGCCCGTTCCCAACACTGCAGAGAAAAGTACAGCTCGCATCAATATTTTCGCAGCCAACAAGGTTACTGGGTGTTGCCTGAGGAGTGGTTTCTAAGACCAGCAGCAGAATTTGAGAACTGGGCAAGATTTCTAGGGTTTTATGGAGCAGGAAATCTCCTTTCCTCAGGACACAAGCAGCCAATCAGATTACAGCAAGCGAGGGCAAGAAGGAAAAGGGAAACAGCAGAAAGAAAAGATGGTAACTAGGAACAAAAGGATGCCAGCCAGCATAGAAGCTATGTGACTGTTTCGTTCCAGAAATTTGTCAGTGTGCAAATTTGTCAAAGTGAATATCAAAATGAGAAAATATTAGATATAGTATTCACTTTTTAGACAACCTGGTTGCTGGCTAAGTTCACAGGCAAATCCTAGCGAAAAGAAATCTTAAGAAACTCTTCTTTCTGGGAAATGTTTCAATATAAAAACCCACAAAATAAATAGGATGCCCTGTGTCCTTTTAAAGGTCATGTATAACGTTGTTTGATATTACCAATAAGAAGTGAAGCTGTAACACAAAAGGAGGAGCCAAAATCCATTTAGCGCAATGAATCAAAGGTTACCAGCCATCAGGGGAGAGTGACAAAAAGGCTTGTTGAGAAGATCAATCTGAAGACAGGCTATTAAGTAATGAGTTAAGTAATTAAGAATTAAGTAATGGCTGTTATATCAAGATTGCCATGCTGATGAATGAAACTATAACCACGTTGTAAAATGTAATCTTAAACATGCACGCCACCCATAGCACAAAGCTCTGATATTCTTTATCTTTACATCGCCTTATTGATATTAACCAATTATTACAACACCCCCATGAAGTTTGTGCAACGTATAGGAAGATGGCAACCCTAATGGATGATTAACTCATGAGAAAGGTTCCTTTATCGCCTTTCTCCTGCTGCGCCCTTTGACCAGTCGTCTGTGTCAGATAAACCATCATTGACAAACGTCTTGGCTAACATTTCCCCTTCTCCTAATTCTTACCAGACTCTGAACCGTTTGCACACGCTACATTTTCATGGTGCTTATCCCAAAGGTAGTTGCCATCTGTTACAACACTGTGTTAGCCATGGCATGAAGCTGTTCCTGTCTGGAATGAGCAGAGCCAGCTTCAGGTTTTGGGCAGCCCTCCAGAAAGGTGCCCTTGGTGCTCCTGCCCACCTCTGTGAAGTGGCAGTGAGTCTGTCTAAGCACACAAGAAGAATCTGCTGGATCAGACCAATCATCCCTCCAAGTCAGGGGTAGCCCACCTAAGGCACATGGGCCACAGGCAGCCCACGGGGGTCTTTTAACTAGCCCACAAGCCAGTGGCAGAACTTAATGCTCCGGTACTGGGGGGGGGGAGATCAGGCGGGGGCGGGGCTGGCGCACGTCCCAGGGGTAGAGCGTGCCACCTACAGAGGCAGGGCGTGCATCCCAGGGGCAGAGCATGAGTCCTGGGGGCAGGGCGCCTGTGGGGGCAGGGCACCCAGCACGGGTGGGGGGGCAGCTGCGATGGCACCCTGGGGATCAAGCTGCCCCCAAACCCAGCCGCCCGCTTAGCGAGTCCCCGCACACTGCGCTAAACCAGCGCAGTGCGGTGTGGGGACTCGTTTCTGCGGTTCCGGAAATCACGCCTGCACAGACACCGGAAATCATGCCGGTGCAGATGCAGACACCAGAAATAGCGGGCGCGCACGCTCGCGTGTGAGCGCAATCCAGCCCACAGAGGGATCTCCGCTAGAGTGAACCAGCCCAGGCGAGGTAAACCTTGCTGACCCTTGATCTAAGTCCATCATCCTGCTCTCACTGTGGCCAAAGGAAAACCTTCAATCAGGACCTGAGTACAAGAGTACAGTGGTACCTCGGGTTAAGAACTTAATTCATTCTGGAGGTCTGTTCTTAACCTGAAACTGTTCTTAACCTGAAGCAGCACTTTAGCTAATGGGGCCTCCTGCTGCCGCTGCACCGCCGGAGCACGATTTCTGTTCTCATCCTGAAGCAAAGGTCTTAACCTGAAGTACTATTTCTGGGTTAGCGGAGTCTGTAACCTGAAGCGCCTGTAACCCAAGGTACCACTGTACTTTACCCTCCAGTGCTTTGCAGCACTTGGTATTCAGAAGCATTGCTGCCTCCAACTGTCTCATCACACGTGCACAAGAGACCAAGAGGACGGAGTAGCAGCTAGCAGCAGCACCACCTATTCTTAGAAAGGACAGGTGAGTGAGCAGCGAGACACAACATCCAGTTGGTTGCAGGTAAAGGTGGACCCCACTGGACAGCAAAGGTTTGGGCATCTGCCTAAGCATGCCCACACTTACACAGACCCTGTGGTTGAGTCTTCCTCACCTCAAGCAAATTTGCTCCAGCAATTAAACAGAGCAAAGTTCTCAGCTATGTAGGGCTTGTCATCAAAAACAATCACGAGTGCCCATTTTACCGGCAGTGTCTGTACAAGGTACCAAAACTCTGTAGTTTTCATGCCAGACTACACTATTCCAGCCACAGAGATGTACCATAACATTTTTACAAGCATTAGGAAACTTGTCTTAAAAACAGTGGCGGACATGGCCCCTTGTTGCCTGTTTCTGTACCACTCTGTCAAATGGCAGAGCTTTGCTAGATCAATCACCGATTGACCCACTGAGGCTGGATGGGGGAAAGTTCCTCCAAAGTCAGGATTAGAAAACCTGAAACAGTCAGTGACAATGTAAATTCTAAATTCTTTCTATTGCATGTTCAGACCCAGAAACCTCCCCCCTAAATAAATTCACACATTCAAATTTTAGTTTTGGTTTTTGGCAGAATTTAGGCCACAACTTTCTTGATTACAGAAAGTGACTGGTTGCATAGGCTCTGGTTCGACTAGCTCCCTGCCATGCAGGTAGCACTGACCCAGGGTTCCAGCATAGGTCAGCCAAGGGTGAACACCTAGATAAGCGAAAAGTCGGGAACGGGCTAACTCTGCCACCCAAATGTCCCCCTGGACTCAGGCACGGGCACAACCCCCTCTCAGGGGTTGACCAAACCATCGAGTCCCTGGATTCCTTTAACGGAATACCCTTCACATAGGGATGGCGAGAGTGTTTTCCCATCCCTATCACCTGAACCAGAGCCTATCTGCAACCTTACAAGTTGTGACGGTTTGCTACGCGGCAGGCGAAACCCAAATGGCAACGACCAATCAGCCAAGTGGGGAAAATTCCTGCCATGCCCCTGTCCCAACGACAGACGATAGACGATGGCATAGCAAGGTCAAGCGCAAAGCCCTAAAAGTAGGGAGAAGTGTGCAGGTTCCGAATTCACGCGCCGAAAGAGGAAGCTCTGAGTCACGTGCATGGGCATAAATAGGTCCCTCGAACCATTTGGACTGCGTCCCATTGGCCAGATTACACCTGCCTTCGAGGGACCTACAAGTCAGGTTTTGTGGCTGACCAATAGTTTTCGGTTTTCCAGGTCTCACCGCAATACGTGCCCTCTTTAAGGGAGGACCCGATTTCACCCAATAGCATGGTTGCAGAAGAAAGAAGATGCAGTTCTAACTTTGCAGTGGGATAAATATCACTCTAAAACCAAGCTGAATACTGCAGGAAAGTAAATCTGAATAAGTAATAAGGATGCTTGCTTTACAGCTGTAAAGTGCTTTGGGTATTATAACTGTTTGCATTTTATTGTCTTGAGTTTGATTCCATGGGAATAAAATATGGTAATTTCAAACTTTTAAGTCCCCAAACAACATCCCAAATCACATGCATTGCTCGATCCTTTTTCTTAATTCTATGCACCAACACTTCATTACTGGAAAGTCAAATTTGCAACTTGCTGGAGATGGGGTTACTAGCACACACACACACACACACTGCAGTGCTGCCAAGATAAGAAAATGCAGGAATAAAAACAATACCATAGATATTACTGGTCTCCCCACTGAGTCACTGTCTACGCTGACTGATAGCTGTTCTCCACGTTTTAGACATGAGTCCTTCTCAGCCTTACCTGGAGATACCAAGAATTGGTTAATTGCAAAGTTTATTTGTGAAGCTGGGCAACTTTTACTGAAAGCTGTAAGTGTAAACAAGCTAGAACAGGTAGGAGGCTGTTTAAACTGTTTTATTCATTTTGGGGAAAAGTTCCATTTCATTCCAATGGGGTGGCACCCTAATGACAATTAAAACAGTACTTTTACCAAATATCCTCAGGAAACCCTTTCCATCTCAAAACCTCCGCATGCCTTCCGTAAAAACCCTTGCACATTGCAAAGGATCCTGGGAACAGTGGAATGTTATTGGTGACAACCTCAGTTCACATGGCACACTCACTTTACGTGACACCTCAGTTCACTAGCTTGTTATGCTTCATACAGACACCTTGTGAGAACTGAGAGTGTGGCCTAGAATCCATCGCAAATATCCTATGTGCTGCATATTGCAAGTGAACATTGAAAGAGGGACAATCTGTTTTTCAGCAAGTGCTATTAGGGTTTTCTCACTGAGGAGCCTGTCATAAGCGTCCACAAAACACAGCTTGAAAACCACTGGTGTAAAGAATTGCTGGTTATATTTTCAAGTAGGGGAGTGATTTGGATTTTCATTACATGCCTGGTGAAAACACTGCATTAATTTTAGGTTGTAATCCAGGGATGGGAAACTTGGGGGGGGATATGATATTGGGCACCAACTCCCATCATCTCTAGCCAGCATAGCCAATGGTTAGGGATGGCAGGAACTGTAGCCCAAACACATCTGGAAGGTCATAGTTTCCTCATTGGACTCAATGGCACTTAGGTACTTCTGAGTAGATATGTCTAAGAGTGTGATGTGTTACCAAGCCATAATGACTTACAGATTCAATCAAATATAAAATAAATTTCTACCTACCCTGTAGGATAATTCTGAAGATCAGAGTTCCTGGAAGTTCTTAACCAGCTCATGATTCATGGCTTCCGACCCCTGGAGCCATCTAAAAAGAAGCAATATTTTTATAGCTTAGGGTTTTCTGTTTTGATCAATGATTAGGATGTTGCTAATTCTTTCTTTCACAGTATAACAGCTGTGCCATTCAGGTTTCTGCTTTTTTAACCTCTTGCAGCTGATAACTTCAAGCAAGTAGAGGAGCTTAATTTTAAAACTATGGATTTGGCGAACAATAGAGGAATAGTGGCGGATCCTCGCTTGGATCAGAGATATGAACTTGGCAGGTGTTGTGAGTCATGACAATCTGTTCTGCATCTCTTCCTGGGTTAAATGTGGTTTCATCATTAACTTTGCTGGGGGGGGGGAATAGAATTGATACATTTATGGGACATTAAACCTCTAAAATAATAACGATTCCACTTTGCTATATACTATCAGTCACATCCACCAGCAGAAGGTTGAAGCTGGTTCGCCCAGACAAGTGGCGATCAAAAAAACTGGACAGCAGACATTTTTGGGTTTTGGATAGCATTCTGATGTTTCTGTGAGTCTAGCAGCCCCAAATGTGTGCTTGCATATGGACTCCTATGATATTCACTTTGAAAAAGGACGCTATTTCAAAGACACTATTTAACTCCAGTACTGTCTCCTCCTAAGAAAACTACAGCTGTGAATACCACCATGGAGTTTTCCATGCAGTCAGATCTTCTTGGACTCCAGCTCCCATAAAACCCAATGAGCACAGCCAATGGACAGGCATTATGGGAGCTGGAGTTGAGCATCTTTTGGAACTCTAAATGTATAAACTGCCACACTTTTCTCTCTTCGGATTCATGGGATGGGAGGTATTCTTCCCAGTGTTTCCACTAGGCATTACTGTACAAATAAAATGCAAATGGCAAATAAGAAGAATTCCGCTCCCAAAGAAAAACTGAAGTAGCAGCGACAGGATTCCTTTTACAAGAACTCCCATCTGCATAATGCAGACCATGAAAACCTGCAGAATTGTTTTAGATATGTGAGGTTTTTTTAAAAAAATAATCTGTTATTTTCTGTATCGTTAATTTTCTTAACAAGCCATAGCAGTTGGTGGTGTCTTTTCTTTCTGGTGGTGTTTCTCTGCGGAAAGAAATTTTCCCCATTACCCAAATGTGCTATTTTTTTCTCCCACGGTCGCCATCTTGATCTACAGCAAGTTATTGTTTTTAAACGAAGCAACCATTTGGGTAAGCAGCCTGCAGATAGTGCAAAATGTTCTAAACTATACATAGCTCAAGACTCAGCCCTCTCAGAAGTCTGGGTGGGTAGAAGCAGCCAATGCTATGCCGAGTATGATTTAAGGAGGGTCTCTGCCAAGTTGGGAACTGAAAGTGCAGCTGAATCCCAGTTTTAGGTAACAGAACCCTTTCTAAAAAAATTTAGCCCAGCCCTCTCCTCAAAGTACTCCTAAGATTGTAGACTTAATATTCAGCATGAGATAAAGGATGGTGCGAAGTGTTTTAATGAATCAGAGATCATGTCTCATCATGATTTTTATTTTTGTTTGATAATTTTTTAATGGAATTTACTTTGATAATTTAGACTGAAATCTCCAAGCCATTAACTCGGGAATAGTCTGTGCTGATTGAAAACAGTTTTTTGGGGTTTTTTTAAGGCTTACTAAGGCTTAACTTTAAGGTTTTTTACAAGCTTACTAATATAGCAAAGAAAGAAAGAAAGACCATTTTACCAATGACTATTGAAGATGTTTACGATGTAGGCTACAATCCCATAAACATTTACCTGGGAGTAAAGATGGAGGGCACAAGGAGAAGGGGACGACAGAGGACGAGATGGTTGGATAGTGTCTTCGAAGCTACCAGCATGAGTTTGACCAAACTGCGGGAGGCAGTGGAAGACAGAAGTGCCTGGCGTGCTCTGGTCCATGGGGTCACGAAGAGTCGGACACGACTAAACGACTAAACAACAACAACAACAAAGTCCCACTGAACTTAATATGGCTTAATTCAGATGGCTTGCTCTGTCAGGCCATTGCTATTGTCTCAGAAGGTGTGCCTCTGACAGTATGCTCTTTTGCATTTCTACTCACTAATAAGTACCACTAAATAAAAGGGTGTTTCCATAAGTGTGTATACGATTGCAGCCTGTGTGTCAGTTAGTGTTGAGGTGAGAGGATGGTGACCTTTCTGGGGCTTGTACAACTAGCTCATTTTGAGAGCAGCGAGGACAGTTCCACTGCTCTGTAGGCACATATGCATGTACAGAGTGTGATTGACTAGTTGGTGCAGAATATAGATGTGCATAGCGCTGACAGTAACGCAGTGTGGGTGGATAATATCTGTATAGATGGAGACTGAAGCAGAGCCATCTTGCAGAATTCTTCATGACTGGATCTGGATCTGGGTGAATACCTTGCTGTGCAGAGAGATGAAACTGCCAGCTCAGCTCCGCAAGATAGGATGCTTCACCCATTACTTGGTATGCATTTCAGAGGAACTGCATCGGGGGTTCAAGATGTTCTCAATTTGATTGGCTGCATGGCTCTGTGAAGGTGACATTCTCACATAGAGGATATAAGGTAAAGGGTAAAGGGACCCCTGACCATTAGGTCCAGTCGTGACTGACTCTCAGGTTGTGGTGCTCATCTCGCTTTAGTGGCCAAGGGAGCCAGCGTACAGCTTCCGGGTCATGTGGCCAGCATGACTAAGCTGCTTCTGGCAGCACATGGAAACGCTGTTTACCTTCCCGCCAAAGTGGTACCTATTTATCTACTTGCACTTTGACGTGCTTTCCAACTGCTAGGTTGGCAGGAGCAGGGACCGAGCAACGGGAGCTCACCCCGTCGCGGGGATTCGAACCGCCGACCTTCTGATTGGCAAATCCTAGGCTCTGTGGTTTAACCCACAGCGCCACCCGCGTCCCATAGATTTCCATAAAATGTGCATGTGTTGATTTATATGTATAGATGCCATTTTAAAAACAATAATTCTAATTTAAATAAACAATATTATGCATCTCATGATAGTGGAGTAGCCTGTGACCAGGTGGGCCTGCTGTGGGCCTCCTCAATCTGCTGTCAATGCGCAACTTCCAAGATCTCTGTCTCTCCCTTTTTATGGTTCTTTATCTTAAAACTAGACAGCTCTTCAAAAACCAGACAGTCCTCTGCACAGGATACAGGGCCACAGTACAGTTAAGACAGAAGTCTTTTCTTAGCCCTGCCTAGAGACCTTTTTCTGTTTCACGGAATGTATGTGATATACCTTTCCTATTGATCAAGCCTAAAATGTCTATGATCAGGGCTTTATTTCAGAACCTCTCAGGTGTGCGCCATTGCCTTTCGAAGAGAACAAGGGAGGCGTTTGTGGTGAGTTCTGGCCCCTCTTTTTCTAGATGAATAGCACTGCGTATGATTTTCTTGGAAAGAAGACCAATAAACTACAGGTCCCATGTGTCACACTTCTCAAGGGGCTTCTGAGAATGGAAATAAGAATTCAGAAGCGCTATTTCTGCTTATTTCACTTAGTAAGATGTGTCAGGGATAAGCACAAAAGACAAAACTGGATAAGCTAGTCTTAGATGTACCTTCCAACTCTAACCACTATTATTATTATTATTATTATTATTATTATTATTATTATTATTATTATTATTACAGCTGATGTATAACTGGAATTTCTCCAACGGTTTTCACTAAGAGGGAAAAGTAAATGAGAATATCACTGTTTATAGTGCTGTTATAGAGTGTTTTTCCGTAATGCACGAGTTTGGTAATTAAATCTATTTCTGCTGGTCTTGTGGCCATATGTCTGCAATATGTAAAAATACATTTTGTTCTCTTCCCCCACCCCTCCTTTCTCAATCTCTTTATAAAAAAATAAAATCCTTTTGTTTCTAGTACAGACTGGTTGTCAGATTGAGCCCTCCAGATTCCTGTGCGCTGGTATCCAGAAGCTCTTCCTTGCCAAGCTGCCAGTCTGAAGCGTCACACCTTAGTGCCTTTAAAGATTGCCCTGCAGAGATAGAGGGAAATGGCAATTTTTACATGATGCAGTCTGGCGGCCCAGGAGATTTGAAGTCAGAACTGGTGCCAAGATTTACCCAGGAGAGCAAGCAGAGGCAAAACAGAGAACCTGGGCCAAAGGAGAGGAGGGAGGGGCGGCGGAAAGGAGGGGGGGAAGCGAAGGGGGGAAGAAAAGAGGGGGAAACGTCAGAGCCGGAGAAAGGGTGTGCTAAAAGTACTGGTGGGGAGAAGGCTACTGAATGGACAGAACTGTAGCGTTTGCATATGTTTACTAAAATGGTTGGGGTCCCAAAGAATGTCAAAGGGAAGAGGTTGATGTTTTTCGTCCCCCCCCTGCCCCAAATTGTAGTAGATTGCAGAATGTAAATGAGACAATTATTACACCAATGCTCATCAAGCTGTGCTGGAAAGACTTCAATAGCCTGATGAATATGCATGCAAATTTGTTAATTAAGTTAATTATTCTGCTGAAAATTCATTTGTCTTCCAAGGACATTTTCCCAATGATTTTAACATGCTTGTGCCATTAGTCATGCTCCATGCTATTTAACATTACTTTTTGTCCACTTTTTTTCCTTTACTTCTCCTCTCTCTCTCTCTTTTTTTAAGTTTTAAAACCAAACGATTGGCTCCCTTAATTGACCCCTGCAACGCTGGAAAGAGACTTACAGCTGGCTCCGTAGGAATCTCTTACGACGCATTTCATTTAAATATTTCTTTGACATAGAAAATGTCACCTAAGAGAATACAAAGCCGCCCAGCGGTACTATGTGTGCTGCTCCACACAGGGAAGCTCCAAGAGGTAAATCGCTCCCCGCTATAGGCTTTTTCTCCAGCTGTACTTTTATTTAACACCAGCAGCTACCCAACCGTGCTCCAAAAGGTATGATGATCTTTCCCTAGATTTCACCCTCCTATGAGCATATTACAGCATATTCAAGATGCTCGCTCAAACAGGAACAAGGTCTGTGAGACTTTTTCTGTCACCATGAGGCCCAAAACCTGTTACCATGGCAACCAAAGGGAACAGAGAGTTTAAATTCATATCAAAATGGCAAAATGGCATACTTTAAAGAAACAGAAGGGTTTTGTTTTGTTTTTTTGGGAGGGGGGGTTGTTTTAATTAAAAGAAAACCCAACAAACAAACCCTAAGCAAGAGAAGAGGACCACCATGGTGTTCCTCCTCCTAGTTTTAATGAGAGCTAAACCTTCTCATTTTCTTTATTCCCACTTCAGCGGAGGCACAAAATATCGGAAATATTTAATGCCCAGAGCTGGCACTGCCAACACCCTTGGGGCAGTCACCAGAGCCTTAGCACCCTGACAGAGGCCACCACAGGTGCATATTCTGGATCCTACTTTAAATATTTTTGCTGGGACAGAGCTCCGAGCGGCACCAGACAGCTAGGTGCGGCCGCCATTTTTATTCCCCATGCTGCCTCTCCCTAATGTCATTCTGAAGCATTGCGGGAAATGAAAATGGCAGCTCCCCGGTACTGTTATACCTTGCCCTTGCAAGCTAAGCCTAGGAGAGTCTGCCAATTGGGGGGCGGTCACCAAAGGAAAATTCAAACCTGGAATTGACCCTGCTAATACCACAAAAAGGAAACCAGAATGGGAAGCCTCTCACGTACCACAGACCCTCCAGGGACATCCCTGATTTAGGGAAGCTGTCCCAGTTTCTGGCTTGATCCCAGAATGCCCCACTTTTCCTTAGGGTGTCCCTATTTTCAATGGAGAAATGTTGAAGGGTATGGAGCAGGCATAGACAAACTCGGCCCTCCAGATGTTTTGGGACTACAATTCCCATCATCCCTGGACTACTGGTCCTGTTAGCTAGGAATTATGGCCATGGAGTTGTAGGTCAAAAACATCTGGTAAAGATGAACTTACGCTCAGCCAAAAGCCTTATCGAGCAAAGATTAGCAGACATTGAAAATCAACACAACCTCGCCAGGGGCGGGGGTGTCTGCTCCCCCAGGTATCACGGAATAACCCCACCACTTGGCCTTCCATCATACATGTCATCTCTTTCATCTGTACCACACCGACTTGCATTTATTCGTGCAAGGTTCAATGTTCTTCCATCGAACCTGCTGAGCCACAGATTTTCCAAGGGTTTGGTGTCTCCGCTATGCGTGTGTGATGGGAAAACTGTTGAATCTCTTCCACATATAATGTTCAACTGTCCCCTACATAGCATAGCCAGGACTAAATTCCTGGGCCCTGCTTTATTGCGCTTGGTTGGCAGGCCTGTTGAGTCACACGCCGCACTGCTTTTGCAGGATACAGATCCTTCTGTAACTCTGCAGGTGGCGAGATTCCTGAATGCGGTTATCTCACACACAAAAATCACCAAAAAACAACAACAACATCAAAAATTAATCGGACAGTTATGATGAGAGTGCATGTCGGATCTTGTCTTCAGTTTTCCTTTTCTGAGAACAGTCCCTTGGAGCTCTCTGGGCCCCAAGCTGTTATTTGGCTCTGCTCAATGACCCTCCCTTGCATCGTGGTGTTCACCTTCTGCTGTCGGATATATCGGTCTTTATACCTCTGTGCTTTTATGTTTGTACATATTTTATGGGCTAATAGCCGTAAATAAATAAATGAATGAATAAATTTTCAATGGAGAAATTTTGAAGGGTATGGAGCAGGCATAGACAAACTCGGCCCTCCAGATGTTTTGGGACTACAATTCCCATCATCCCTGGACTACTGGTCCTGTTAGCTAGGAATTATGGCCATGGAGTTGTAGGTCAAAAACATCTGGAGGGCCAAGTTTGCCTATGCCTGGTATGGAGTTATCCGACCCCCGAGCCATCTGAAGGCAGTTTTTTCCATGTTTAATGTTGTATTATGTTTTTTATATTACCAGGACAGACTTTGCTCGTGTGCTCAAGACATCGATTCCATAGATCATATTTTGTTACATTGTGCGAAGTACGAGCAGGCCAGGGCTGAACTGATACTACCCTTGCTGGTGCCTTTCCCGGGAAAGTCAGAGGCTCACTATGTCAGGTTCCTACTGGAAGACCGGACAAAAGCTAGAACGTTGGCAGTGGCAAAGTTTTTATCGGTGGTTGCAAGAACAAATGAGCCCTATATTCCAAACAAAGTGCTTGGTTAACCTGGAGGTAGGCTGTATGAACTCTGTATTGATTTGTAATGTTTTGTTGGGTCTCTGGACCGTAATAAAGATAGTTGTTGTTGTTTTTATATATGTTGGAAGCCACCTAGAGTGACTGGGACAGCTCAGTAAGATGTGTGGGGTATAAACAGTAAAATTATCATTATGGAATGGGATGTCCCTATTTTCATTGGAGAAATGTTGGAGAGTATGGTACTATATGCCTCTGCAATGTCATATAGCTGAACCTACACAAGCCTAGAGAGAGCCTAGAGAAACAGGACTCTTATAAGTGGAGCTGTGTGTGGTCCTTTTGTTGTGCAACACACAATCCAAGGAAAGCTGGTGGACTGGGGGTTATGAAAAATAAGAAAATTAGAGATAATGAAGTTTAAGAAATTAATTGGCAAAAGATCTCCCTTTTGTGCAGCCCTTCCACACTACAAAGTCTGAATGGCCCTGTAGTGTCACAGAGATCGTAAACCAATTAGGATGATATTTTAAACTCTGTAATTTCTGCAATTCCATCTGCTTTAGACGGTTTAATTAGGGAAAGTTACAAAAGCCAAATATATTTGACTGTTTTGAAAGCAAGCCCAAAGGCAAGAAAGAAGAGTCACTTGGCCAAATGTGCAGTCATATTGCAAGGAGCAGGGTAGGGAAATGGGATTGGTGTTTCCGCCCCATCCCACCCCACACTCAAAAAAGGGAAGAATGTTTTAAGTGCCCTAAAAGAATTTGGCCCCATCTCCTAGCCCTGTTCCTACTGAAATGAAGGCTAAAATATAATGGGTTAGAAAGATATAGGTAGGTAGCCGTGTTGTTCTGCCGTAGTCGAAACAAAATAAAGAAAATTCCTTCCAGTAGCACCTTAGAGACCAACTTTGTTATTGGTATGAGCTTTCGTGTGCATGCAGACTTCTTTAAATACACTGAAACAGAAGTCACCAGACCCTTATACAGTGGTACCTCAGATTAAGTACTTAATTCGTTCCGGAGGTCCGTTCTTAACCTGAAACTGTTCTTAACCTGAAGCACCACTTTAGCTAATGGGGCCTCCTGCTGCTGCTGCACCACTGGAGCACGATTTCTGTTCTCATCCTGAAGCAAAGTTCTTAACCCGAAGTACTATTTCTGGATTAGCAGAGTCTGTAACCTGAAGCATATGTAACCTGAAGCATATGTAACCTGAGGTACCACTGTAGTGAGAGGGTGGGGAGGGTATTATTCAGAAGGGTGGTGGGAATGGGTGATTGGCTGATAGGTGTAGTAAACCAGTTGGCGACTTAACGACTGCAGTTAGTCTTACAGGAAAATGGCCAAAAATAGCTTTATCATGCATACATGATCTAGTGACTTCTGTTTCAGTGTATCTGAAGAAGTGTGCATGCACACAAAAGCTCATACCAATAACAAACTTAGCTGGTCTCTAAGGTGCTACTGGAAGGATTTTTTTTTTTTATGGGGTTAGAAAGTTTTGGTCCTCTTTGTGTGCATGTATAACCCTCAGCTACACACCTGGCCCTTCAAAGAGAGTGCAGTCCTGTCCATCACAGGCTGTACGTATAATTTATATTCATAAGAACCACCTGCCTGCCTCCAGGACTAATCTAGGTGAACTTGGACTCATCTGATCAGATACTGACCCTGCACAGCACAACCTCACAAGTTCTGCCATATTAGTCGTCGTCCCCAAGTCCAGGTGCTGAGTGTGGAATCTGAAAAGGGCCTGAAAGGCGTCAATCACCCAGATGTGAGCGGCTGCTCAGACTCCGTCACCCTTTTGCAAACATCTGTACCCAATGTGCAGGTATTGTTTTTCATTTCTACAGGGCTTGTCTGTGGCTTACCCTTCATTTTGGTAACGCAGCAAAGGAAATTAGGCTGAGAGATAATGACTTGACCAAGCATATCTGCCATGAACTTCATAGCTAAGAATGGAACCACAATTATATTTTTATCCTGTCCTTCCTGCCCAGCTCAGCGTAATCTTCATAACTAAATGGGATGTAAACTTAATTCTCCCCAGTCCTAGGCTGACACTTTAACCCATGAGTAGGCAAACTAACGCCCGGGGGCTGGATCCGGCCCAATCGCCTTCTAAATCCGGCCCCCGGATGGTCCGGGAATCAGTGTGTTTTCACATGAGTAGAATGTGTGCTTTTATTTAAAATGCATCTCTGGGTTATTTGTGGGGCATAGGAATTCATTCTCCCCCCCAAAAAAAACTAGTCTGGCCCCCCACAAGGTCTGAGGGACAGTGGACCGGCCCCCTGCTGAAAAAGTTTGCTGACCCCTGTAACCACAACACTAGTCTCACTTTCAGAAGAAAGGCAGACTCATTGCAGACTCATTTTCTTAGGAAATCATCCTCTGATTTTCAAGATGTTCAAAACAAATAGACCTATTAGGTTTGTATCATGTTCATTTAGTTTTGGTAATATTCCTCTGCCTAGCAGATGTGTGTTGTTATGGGCCTTGGATATCATCATTCAGCAATAGCTGATAGCAGTCGGACGGCAATTTGACGCATGGGGTCCTCCTTGTTTTAATATTTCCCATACCATGACTGGGATGCAACGAGTCTCCCATTCAGCCCCTTTTCTGTGTGACAAAACATTATGTGGCATTGTCAAAATTGTGTAAGATAGCTTTTTTTAAAGAAGAAAAAGAACAAAAAAATCACAGTTGTCTTCTTAGGAGGAACATGGTTAAAACAAAGGGTTATTAATTAATTTTATTCCCTACAGTTTGATGGGAAAGATGGAATGTTAAGTGGGGGCCGAATATCTGAAATAACATGATATATATATGCCTTTGCACACACACACAGATAGAGAGAAAGCAAAAAAAAATAAGTAAGTTAATTGGACCTGACAATTT
This sequence comes from Podarcis muralis, assembly GCF_964188315.1. NCBI lineage: Eukaryota > Metazoa > Chordata > Lepidosauria > Squamata > Lacertidae > Podarcis > Podarcis muralis. The sequence continues at coordinate 54,066,831 of NC_135666.1, read as the reverse complement.
CATATAAATGTTCAGCAAACAATGGCATTTTTTTTAAAAAAAACCTGAACAAGTGGCCATTTCTGAGCATCCGCATCTCTTTAATATTCCTGTCATGGCTTACTAGTATAGAACAGACACTTCCCATTTGGGTACTCAGTACAGCATCCATTCTCTGGGTAGCATTTTGGCAGGTACTAGAATAATGTAAAACAAATGGTTTCAAAAACCTTAAAAATAGGCCCCATTGGTTTAATGAAAACGGACTGAGCTTGTAAAACGCTGGCTGTTTGTGACAGACATTTAAAAAATAATAGCGCGTATTATAAGGGAAGTGCGTCTTTCTGACTGCGTTAAGGGTTTGTTGTTTCCAAAGTACTCAATAACTCGAGAGATGTGGAGAAACTGTGTTTTTGCTCTGCTGACTTTTGGCAGAAAGGGGAATGATTTCATTCTGCCCACCAAAACTCTTTATCTTTACATAAAGAGAAAGAAGGAACCTTTTACCACATGTGGTGGACGTGCCCCAAGGTAAAAGACTTCTGAGAAAGGATTTATAATGAATTGAAAAAAGTGTTGAAAAACACATTTATTTAAAAACCAGAAGCCTTTTTACTTGGTATAGTGGGGGGTGAAATCCCCAAAAAGGATGTTACTTTTTTTTCTGTATGCCACAACAGCTGCGAGAATATTGCTAGCGAAGAATTGGAAGAAACAAGATTTACCAAGTATTGAAGAATGGCAGATGAAGATGATGGAATATATGGAACATATGGAACTTGCTGAACTGACCAGGAGACTCCGAGACCAGAGAGAAGAGACGGTGGAAGAAGATTGGAAGAAGTTTAAGGAATATTTGAAAAAATGTTAATATTTAAATCTTAGAATAGCTTTGGAAGTGGATATAAGCAGTGGGTTAGAAGTAGAAGATTGTGTATTTTATAAGTGATAAAATGTGAAGTTTTTATGGTTAAAGTAAATGTGATTTAAAAAAAAGATGGTTAGAAATTATGATATATGTAAACTGCTAAAGATGAAGTAAAATGAAAATCAGATAGGTGGGACTTGGGGAAGCCCACTTAACAATGTTTAGGAAAATAAGGATATGACAAGAATTTGTTTGTATTGTTTGTCTTTTCTGTTTGTGTTTTTTATTTGTGTTATAAAATGAATAAATTAAAATAAAAAAATCTAGTGTGGGAATGACGGACCTCTAACTTGCGTGCGCCAAGGGTTCAGGGAAGAGAGGGGAAGTAAAACATTATTTCCTCACCCGGTCCTGATGCCCCACCCACTTTGGTTCTGGAGTGGGTCCAGAACCTTCTAGAAAGCTGTGAATCCCCAGACTCATTCAAAATAAAATACTGCTGTCTTACCTGTGACAACAGAAAACATTGAGATGTCGTTGCAGGGAGTGCAAACTCAGACAGTGGCTCATTTCCATCTCTCTATTCAAATTACCCGCTCCGTCCACCCCACCAAGAAAGCTAGCTAGTAAACATGCCATGCCATATGTATCACTCTATCACTCCAGCACTAAAGCAGAGGAGGCAACATGATACCTTTCAGGTGTTGTGGGACTCCAGCTTCCATCACACCTGATATCATTCAAGTGTTGTGGAACTCCAGCTCTCATCACACCTGATAATGGGCTGTGCTGACTGGAGCTGATGAAACTTAAGCAACATCTAGAGATCTGGATGTTGGCTAAGGTAAAGGTACCCCTGCCCGTACGGGCCAGTCTTGACAGACTCTGGGGTTGTGCGCCCATCTCACTCAAGAGGCCGGGGGCCAGCGCTGTCCGGAGACACTTCCGGGTTACGTGGCCAGCGTGACAAAGCTGCATCTGGCGAGCCAGCGCAGCACACGGAAACGCCGTTTACCTTCCCGCTGGTAAGCGGTCCCTATTTATCTACTTGCACCCGGGGGTGCTTTCGAACTGCTAGGTTGGCAGGCGCTGGGACCGAGCAACGGGAGCGCACCCCGCCGCGGGGATTCGAACCGCCGACCTTTCGATCGGCAAGCCCTAGGCGCTGAGGCTTTTACCCACAGCGCCACCCGCGTCCCCGGTTGGCTACTCTGTTCTAAAAGTCACAAGAACAAAGGAAGGAAGGAACCATTTTTTTAATTAAAAAAAGGGAGCAATGTTTTCACATATTTGTACATGCACTGTAGCAGAAGCACTTGAGCTACTGAAGAAGGGAAACCATTTTATCTTGAGTTCCCCCATTTGCTCTCTTCTCCTGGGGTCTTGAGTGATAATGTCAACTTGTCACAGGTACATTTCTGCTGCTGCTTCACCTCCACAATTTGTTATAATGGGAGCTTTGAGGGTGGAAACTGGTGAGTCTTTCGTGGCTTCGTGGAAGTGAACTTGATGGGTGCTGGGACAGCAGACCACGGGGAGCCCCATGCAAACCATTCAGCTTTCCAAACAAAAGTAATTAGTGGTAAAGGTAAAGGGACCCCTGACCATTAGGTCCAGTCGTGACCGACTCTGGGGTTGCGGCGCTCATCTCGCTTTATTGGCCGAGGGAGTCGGCGTACAGCTTCCGGGTCATGTGGCCAGCATGACTAAGCCACTTCTGGCGAACCAGAGCAGTGCACAGAAACGCCATTTACCTTCCCGCTGGAGTGGTACCTATTTATCTACTTGCACTTGACAACCTTTATGCTAGGTTGGCAGGAGCAGGGACTGAGCAACGGGAGCTCACCCCGTCATGGGGATTCAAACCGCCGACCTTCTGATCGGCAAGTCCTAGGCTCTGTGGTTTAACCCGTGTCCCAATTAGTGGTAATGCCCCTTCATTGATGCCAACAGTGAGCACACTTTATTTGATGCGGAAAAGAGGCCATCTTGGTCAAAACGATTTTTTTCTATGAAACAAAGAGTACATCTAAAACAACATAGTGTGGGTTATAATTTTAATTCTGTATACAGTGGTGCCTCACAAGACGAAATTAATTCGTTCCGCGAGTTTTGTCGTCTTGCGATTTTTTTTCGTCTTGCGAAGCACGGTGTCGGAAAAGTTTTGGAAAAGCTTCAAAAATCACCAAAGTCTTCAAAAACCTCAAAAAAGGCTACCACACCGCGTGCTATGAGTTGCTCCTCGAAGTCAAGTCGCAACTGTATTAACGGTTTTAAGAAAAAGGAAACAAACTTGCAAGACGTTTCCGTCTTGCGAAGCAAGCCCATAGAGAAAATCGTCTTGCAAAGCAAAAAACAAAAAACCCTTTCGTCTTGCGAGTTTTCCGTCTTGCGAGGCATTCGTCTTGCGAGGTACCACTGTATAATGCCTTGTTTTTTCACTCTCTCCATAAATTGAAAGGGCACACAGCAAACAAACACAAACCAACAACCCTGGGTTTCAATAACTCACGTGCGTTTGTGGAGCATAAAGTCCGTGGAGTAAATAAATTTGCCATTTATGTTACTATTGCCGGGGGGGAGAGAATCTACCTGTACCCTAAGGGATGGGAAAGGAAGCATGTGAAATGGTCATGGAGAGGTCGGGCTCTCATGGCTGAATAGACAGACAAGAAGGAAACCTACATAAGGACAAGGGGTTTGGAAGCCAATGATTAGCAACTACTGCAGCAACAAAAATACCAGGGCCCAAATTAAGTCTTCCCATGTTCAGATTTCTATAAATTGATTTCAGACGTTTTAGTGGATGCTGTTGATCTTAAATCTTCCATGACCAGAAAACACAGAGACTGTTATGGTAGATTTCATGGTTTTGCTTTCAGAGGGAGCCACCAGGGAATGTACTGCATTGGACATGCCCTGGCAATATAATGCCAATTAAAAAATAACAATTCGTTGTAAAGAGCTTAGAATATTTTAGCATAAAGAGCAAGAGGTTAGCTCACTATTCCAGGATCCTTGTTTTACAAACCCGCTTTAAACACTGCTGTGGAGAAACAAGAGATGGGTGAATTGGCAAATTAGATTAAGGTATGTCAAAAAAGTAGTTTGAAAATAATCTAGATGGTCAACTTCTCCATGAGACCAAAGTCCAAACCCTTTGTCTCCAGGAAGACAACTGCAAATTATCCAAAACCTTCCAGTTTTGAGCAATCCATAGATGAGCTGCAGCTGGCAGACGTGTGATAAATTCTTTGTGGTCAAGGGATGGTTACAAACAGAAGTTTTGGGTTGCAGCAATAATACCTACCACGAAACATGCATCTTTCTGGAGGCAATGAAAGGATGGGGCAAAAAGGCCAAATAGTTGTAATGTCTTAAAAAAAAAATATAGAAGAGCTTTATGATTGCAAGAGGGAAATCAAACAACAGGCTGTCTGGGATCTAATTTGCATTTTTTGGATGGTTAATTAGGTCACAAGGGTTAATACGTTAAAAGATGGTCTGCCTATTGTTATGTTGGTTGTCAGAACTTATCTCAATCAAGCATAGCTGCAGAAGATCGGGCATCTGTTATTGATCAAAATGGAAGTCTTCATTTTGTCTTAGAAGAATGAAAGGGGAGCCAAATAACAAAGAAGAATTCAGGAGAGTTCTCCGTTCATAAGCACAATAAGGAGAAATAGGCTGTTAAGAGACACAGAAATGTTTGTCACAGAGCAGGGGAGGTCTCAGGAAGGAATGTTTTCAAGTTTGTTTTTCCCTCCTCCTCTGGTGCAGATATGCTGGTGTGGGTGACATTTTCCTTCAGCTGTACTCACCTTTCTTTTGGAATCCTATTTAATCCATATGGTGTCTGATATTTTGGTGTAGTTCAGGCAACCTTTCCCAACCTGGTGCCCTTTGGGATTGCTGCTCTACAACTGCCATCGGAGGCTCCCCATGTCAGTTCTGACCTAGTAAATTGCAGAAGCTATTTACTCGTCAAAGCATTGCCACACTGCTTTTCCACAAAGCTCAATGCAGCTTCAACCTTTCAACTTCCCAGACATACTCATGGTACTCAGAACGCCACAAGATTGGTGGACATAGACCATTTAAGGTTGGGTGATGTGCTGTGATTTGGAGATAACTTATAGCGCAGCCTTAACCATGTCTACTCAGAAGTCAGTCCTCTTGGATTCTGTGGGGCCTACTCCCACGTACAGTGGTACCTCGGGTTAAGAACTTAATTCGTTCTGGAGGTCTGTTCTTAACCTGAAACTGTTCTTAACCTGAGGTACCACTTTAGCTAATGGGGCCTCCTGCTGCCGCCACGCCGCCACCACGCAATTTCTGTTCTCATCCTGAAGCAAAGTTCTTAACCCGAGGTACTATTTCTGGGTTAGCGGAGTCTGTAACCTGAAGCGTCTGTAACCTGAAGCATCTGTAACCCGAGGTACCACTGTAGGTGGGATTGCACACTAAATGCTATACAGTGGTATCTCAGGTTACATACGCTTCAGGTTACATATGCTTCAGGTTACAGACTCCGCTAACCCAGAAATAGTGCTTCAGGTTAAGAACTTTGCTTCAGGATGAGAACAGAAATTGTGCTCCGGCGGCAACAGGAGGCCCCATTAGCTAAAGTGGTGCTTCAGGTTAAGAACAGTTTCAGGTTAAGTACGGACCTCTGGAAAGAATTAAGTACTTAACCCAAGGTACCACTGTATACGACAATGTTTAAGAACACATGAAACAGATTCAGAGACGTTGTTAAGCAATTGTAATATTTCCAGACATCCGGGTAAATGATGAGTGAGTGACTGGTGATGTAGAGATTATTTACAGTGGGGTATATGGGTTCTTTGCTATGTTCATGGGGTGTGCAAAGATTCTAAGATGCTTCCTCTTTTTGGAGGAACAGACCTTACTATCATTTTTCTCTCATCCCTTTGGCATTTAAAGCACAATCATACAATCTTTCCTGTATTTTGTTAATATCTTGCAACTTGTTTATGCCCCTTGACTATCTTATCTTTGCTTCTGTTTTATCTTTGGAACATCTATTAGCATGTCTCTGAGAAAATTCATCTTTATTCATCTCAGGCTGACAGTGTGTAAATTGTAAGGTACAAAGATATTGATATTTGTTAGTGGGGGAACAATTCAGCTTAAATCTCTCTGGGACATTTGTTTTCCTTTTGTGTTAAATTGAATTTGTTTAAATAAAACCATTTCATTGCCCGTCTTTGATCACTGATAAGAATGTTGAACACCTCAACCAGGAGATTCAACATATCGCCATTTATTCAGCGCAAAGAAAGCTTCCATACTACCTGATGTCAACACAAACAGAAAGTTTTCCAGACCAGACTACACAACACACACATTTGGTTGGTGTTGTCAAGAGACGACAGATCAAATGGTTCACATGGGTTTGTGAACCAGTCCACAAAGGGAAGGGCCATAGCGCAGTGGTAACCTGAAGAACATCTTAAGTTGACACCCTGAGAGAGAGCCTACAACCTGAAACTCTGGCGAGACACTGCTGGCCACATTAGACTATACTGAACTAGATGGACCATTGGTCTGATTTGGTATCAGGCATCTTCCGATGGTCTTTCAAGGGGCAGAAAGACTGTGGAGGCATAGAAGGTGCAGAACACCTCCTTCAAATCCAGGAAAGTTGGGTATTACTGGGGTCTGGCATTGACTCATTTGAGCAGGAGGAAGGTCAAGATGGTCTGTATTTCCCAGCGCTTTAAGATTTCAGCTAAAACAATGAGAGAAATGTTTGATTCTTGGGGAAACCTGATACGATTTTACAACCTGCAATTTGCCTCTTGGGTCTTCCCCAGGTATCCTCCACTTCCTTTGATGTTATAAAGCTGCAGCTACTTCTCTTGGCTCTACAAAGCACCTGCAGATACTTTTGAGCCTTCATCATCGCTCGGCATCTTCAAAGTAGGCAAAACTTTGCCAGTGCTCATATCATTCAGCCCGGACACTGAGGTCCGGCTCCGAGGGCCTTCTGGCGGTTCCCTCTCTGCAAGAAGTGAAGTTACAGGGAACCAGGCAGAGGGCCTTCTCAGTAGTGGCACCCGCCCTGTGGAACACCCTCCCATCAGAGGTCAAGTAAATAAACAACTACAGTGGTACTTCGGGTTAAGAACTTAATTCGTTCTGGAGGTCCGTTCTTAACCTGAAACTGTTCTTAACCTGAGGTACTACTTTAGCTAATGGGGCCTCCTGCAGCTGACGGGCCGACGGAGCACGATTTCTGTTCTTATCCTGAAGCAAAGTTCTTAACCCGAGGTACTATTTCTGGGTTAGCGGAGTCTGTAACCTGAAGCGTATGTAACCTGAAGCGTATGTAACCACAGTATCTGACTTTTAGAAAGCATTTGAAGGCAGCCCTATTCAGGGAAGATTTTAACATTCAATGTTTTATTATGTTTTTAATATGCTGTTGGGAGCCACCCAGAGTGGCTGGGGAAACACAGTCAGATGGGCAGCATATTATTATTATTATTATTATTTTCCTTACCATGGAAGACACTTGAAAGTTTTGTCTCTCCTGGTCCTTGTACTGGACTCTCTTACCTTTCCTGACCACTGAGAACATGGTAGTGGCTTATGAATCACCTGGCAGTGAACAGCAGCTAAGAGATTTGAAATAATTGTGCCTTGTTTGTTTGTTTGTGTGTTCATTTCATTTACATCCTGCTTTATAGTTCTAATGGGATCTTCTAGACAGCTCATTTTTTTAAAATCCTCAAAAAGTGCAATATTGCTCAGTGGCAACCTAGAGATCTGTGCTATGTTTGTAAATTCATGGATAAAGTAATTGGTGAAGCAGTTACAGTATCTCACATCCATTCTCTCTGCCCCCCTCAGTCCATTTTCCCTTCTCCTTCTGTCTTGCTATAGGCAAGCAGGGTTCCAGGTGTTGGTTCCTAAATAGTTCCCCTATCCCAAGTTTACCCAACAGACAGTGAAATGTCCCCATAACTTAAGTCTGTGGCATTAGGTTAGACTGAGAGATGACAGTTGGACAATATGCTTCATGGTCTTGCCACCCACAAAACGACAGCAGCAATGGTGGCTTCTAGCAAGATCTCACTAAATTTTCGTGGGATCTCATGCGCTCCACAAGTTATCACAAGATTCTGGTGAGATCTTGTGAGATATTGGTGAGATCCTGCTGGAAGCGGGTAGCAGAGGAAGTGGGGTGCCCACGAGGGGGTGCCTCTTGAGCTGTCACCCTGCTTCATGGATGGACCACCCCTGGTCAAGGATGAACAAGGAACTGATGCTGGGCCTTCCACAGCCAAGCCTACTATGCAACCACACTGATTCTGATGGTCCTAATTTTGGCAGAAGAGTTGCCAAGACCTGTTCTCCCTGTAAGAGATCTGTGTCAGAGTGAAGACCGGCAGGTCTAGAAGATTCTGCTTGTGGTAAGAAGTTGGAATCCACCCACTGCAGAAAAGGGGGGAAAATACACTTTGCTTTAGGAGAAGCAAAGCTCTAACCATCATGAGAGCTTACTGGATAACCATATTGACAATACAATAAAGGGTATGGCTTCCCCACCCAGTGTTGAATACAGTATATAATGATCTGCGACCGTGTTATTTGAAAATTAGATGTATATAAGGTTAATTAGGAGCACAAGTGTTAACAAGTGCGTAGTTAATTGGCAGAGCTGTCTAGTGCTTGGAAAGTTCATGTTGTTTATTTGCATTTCCCTTCTGATTCCACCTTCCGCAGTAGGTTTAGGAATGATATCCCACACTTGTGGTCTACGGCTGCCTTGGCTCAAATTCCAGGTAAACTTTATCTAATGGGTTTCAGCTATAACACTTGATTGGTTCTTCAAAAATGCAAGGTTTTGATGGGCATCCTGGACCTTTAGGTTTAAATTTCTTATAGTTCTTATAGTTTAAGTGTGTCACTCCTAGAGTAGTTTGGGGGATCAATCCAATGAACACTGCAACTCAGTACTTGCAAGCAATTTCCACTGAGTTTGATGGTACTTCTTCTATCTTATACTCAGCAATAAATCCCATTGAGTTCAATGGGACTTACTCTCAGGTAGATGAATAAAGGATTGAAGCCTTGGTATTTTCTTTTTAAAAAAATAATTACACTATAGTTTTAAAAATCTAATAATCTAATTTTAGCTTCAATAGACTACTCCTTAAAAAACAAAAACTTGTGATTGAAGCAGCTTGTAATTAATTATTTGTACCACAAGTAATAAAATATCCTATTTCCGGGGGTCAAAAGGGAAGAGTTGGTGTTTGTAGATTTTCTTCATCAAGTTTCCTACCACATATATAAGAACTTCCTTTCAAGGACAAAATGTCTGTTTTACATTTATGCGAAGGAGGTCAAACTATTAAAATGCAGGGCCAGCTCCAGTTCTGCTTCATCAGTGGTTTTAAATCTTCCACTCGAATCCACTTCACACCCTAACTTGGAAAGCAGCTCAGCCACTTTGTACCTGCTCTGATACAGGTTACCCAGAATGCCTTCTTACCATTGCATTGTAACAACTGTTGAAGGAATAGCAGTTCATTGCACAGTTGTTACAATTTTTACAACTGCTCGCAGTTTTAAAAATGTCTCTTTTCTGAAATTAAGCATGCACTAAAACAGGGGTCAGCAAACTTTTTCAGCAGGGGGGTGGTCCACTGTACCTCAGACCTTGTGGGGGGCCAGACTATATTTTTTGGGGGGGGGAGAACGAATTCCAGTGCCCCACAAATAACCCAGAGAAGCGTTTTAAATAAAAGCATACATTCAGCTCATGTAAAAACACCAGGCAGGCCCCACAAACAACTCAGAGATGCATTTTAAATAAAAGGGCACATTCTACTAATGTAAAAACACTCTGATTCCCAGACTGTCTGTGGGCCGGACTGAGAAGGCGATTGGGCCGGATCCGGCCCCCGGGCCTTAGTTTGCCTACCCATGCACTAATACCACATTCTCATGAACTCTACCAATCTTGCCATTGCCTTGTTTGTGGTTTCGATCCCACACACTTCTTCATCATTAGAGGCAACTGGGGGTAACACAATATGATGATAATGGTAAACATCATCACAGGAATATCATTGCCTCATGGTTGGCTTCTATCTGAATCTCTCAGTTAGAGGTGGTTGGACCAGTCTCTATCCAGCCCATGCCATTTCTGCATGTGTACATCAACGACTCTCCTCCATCTTGTTTCTACGTTAGGCTGCAATCCGAACCCCACTTCGCGGGCAGTAAAGCCCGTTTATAATTCAACAAGACTTACTTCTGAGAAGAGATGGTTTGGACTGCAGCTTGTCAGGGACTAGGCAGTAAAGACGAGTGGTGGAGAACTCCCTCCCAAGAGGTTTCCAGGCAGCAGAAGGATGATGATAGTATGGACCCAGGTTCTTGGTGGCGGCGAACAAGACACACCCCAGAAGAAGAAGCAAAGAGCTGGGAAATAATGGATGGGGAACAGGAGCAAGTAGCAGATGTTCTGGTCCTGAAACAGGACTCAGAAGTGGGAGAAGCAATGCAGCAGACAGTAGGCACTGTTGTTGTTGTTGTTGTTGTTTAGCCATTTAGTTGTGTCCGACTCTTCTTGACCCCATGGACCAGAGCACGCCTGGCACTTCTGTCTTCCACTGCCTCCCGCAGTTTGGTCAAACTCATGCTGGTAGCTTCGAGAACACTGTCCAACCATCTCGTCCTCTGTCCTCCCCTTCTCCTTGTGCCCTCCATCTTTCCCAACATCAGAGTCTTTTCCGGGGAGTCTTCTCTTCTCATGAGGTGGCCAAAGTATTGGAGCCTCAGCTTCATGATCTGTCCTTCCAGTGAGCACTCAGGGCTGATTTCCTGAAGAACGGAGAGGTTTGATCTTCTTGCAGTCCACGGGACTCTCAAGAGTCTCCTCCAGTACCCTAATTCAAAAGCATCAATTCTTCAGCGATCAGCCTTCTTTATGGTCCAGCTTTCACTTCCGTACACCACTACTGGGAAAACCATAGCTTTAGCTATACGGACCTTTGTTGGTAAGGTGATGTCTCTGCTTTTTAAGATGCTGTCTAGGTTTGTCATCACTTTTCACCCAAGAAGCAGGCATCTTTTAATTAACAGTGGATACTACATCACTTGAAAGCCTGGTAGATCCTTCTCCAGGGACCAGGTGCTCCCTTCGCATCTTAGAGCAGAAAGCCAAACAGAGACAGAAAGATTCCTTTGCCAACCACATTAGGCAGTAAGGAGGGGTTTGGATGCTAGGAAGTACCGCACTCTGGGCAACATCTCGAGATGGAGAGAGCATAATTCATGGTCTCTTTGTGTATTCTGTAGATTTAAACTGGAAGAAGCTCTCCACCTCTCTGATTTCACTCGGCAGCTGGCCCGCAAGTCGTGACACAGCCTTAATCTGTGAATCTTTTCATATTCAGATCATGTAAATCTTTCGCCTTTTAAAAACACATATTGTTGCACCCTAACCCAATCTCTGAGTGGCGAGGGGTGCCTGTGGTATCTTCACCCAGGGTTCCCTTTCCTCTGAATGAAGGTCAGACTGTGGTGTCTTTAGGGTGTATGGTTTCATTGACAGAAAGACGGGCTCAAAACCTTCATACACCCATAGATCTTGTTGTTCTGTGGTGAGGGAAAAACACATTTTAGATACTTTTTTTTTTTTTAAGGTTACCCCATAAGAACAAAAGCACAACGCAGCGTGCCCAGGACAAAAGAATATTGCTGAATTTGTTTCTTTTAAAACATTTAAACCCTTCCTTCCCTCATAAAAAGCTCAAGGTAACAAACAACAAAATCACACCAGGATTTAACCATTAAAAATATTAATTACAACAACATTTGTAACAATGAAAACAATAGTAACACAGCCATCTATAACACAGCATCAGATTAAAACTGATACAATCAAAACAGCCATCTCCCACCCAAAAGCCTTCTTTAAAAGGAAAGTTTTAGCTTCTGGAAGGTCATTAAAGAGGGGAGTTAGTTGTGCCTCTAAGGCACAGTCACAGTAAAGATCCTCCTTTGACTCAGAAATAAATAAATTTAATATGGTGTAGTGGTTTGAATGCCTGACTAGGGCCTGGGAGTGAAGGTAAAGGGACCCCTGACCATTAGGTCCAGTCGTGACCTACTCTGGGGTTGCGCCGCTCATCTCGCTTTAGTGGCCGAGGGAGCTGGCGTACAGCTCATGTGGCCAGCAGAATTAAGCCGCTTCTGGTGAACCAGAGAAGCGCATGGAAACACCGTTTATCTTCCCGCCGGAGTGGTACCTATTTATCTACTTGCACTTTGACATGCTTTTGAACTACTAGGTTGGCAGGAGCAGGGACCAAGCAACGGGAGCTCACCCCGTCGCAGGGATTCGAACCGCCAACCTTCTGATCTGCAAGCCCTAGGCTCTGTGGTTTAACCCACAGTGCCACCCACTGGTCCCAGGACCAGTCATGAAGTGGTCTTGGGCCAGTCATTACCTCTCAGTCCAACCTGCCTCACAGGGTTGTTGTGAAGATAAAATTGGATGGGGAGAACCATGAACTTGGAGAAAAGGTAAGCTATGGATGTAACAATAAATACTTCAGAGACCAAAACCGACCTCAGAACTTTAAATGTTTGTCCTCAGACTTATGGACTGAAGAAAAGTAAGGAATGTAATGTATCTGAAAGTAATATGAAATAGGATAAAATGTCAAGTCACTCCTGCTAGAAACAGCCAGTTCTATTTAAATTTACAACCTGAAATTTTAAAATGAAGTTTAAAATGAAAACAAAGAAGAAAACAATGGACTATTAATAAAACATTGTGGAGATACCATTTGGCTTCAAAATTTAGAACCAGCAAACCTCCACTGCAAGCATGTCGCCTCAGGACACTAGCTAAAGCGTGGGGACCTAACTGCAAGTTTGAAAAGTCAGGGAAGCAAAGCAAGGAATTTGTGTAAATGTTAGGAAATGCCTGCAGATTTTACACCCAGGCAGAATCTTCAGGATGTTACCTTGTTCTGAGGAATATCTGCTGGTACTTTGCCAGGAAAAATATATTTAAATTAAACAGACTGGATCACAGTGACCTCTAGGGGTAGTTTCTGCTTCTGCAACTGTTGTTCTTCCTACAGAAAATTGCCTTCTATGGCAAAAGACTTGCATCGGTATACCACAGGCTTCCTCAACCTCGGCCCTCCAGATGTTTTTGGCCTACAACTCCCATGATCCCTAGCTAGCAGGACCAGTGGTCAGGGATGATGGGAATTGTAGTCTCAAAACATCTGGAGGGCCGAGTTTGAGGAAACCTGGTATATTATGTAAGACCATCATTTATATGAAAAACTTGTCAGTGTAGCTGCTGAAATGCCAGTTAGCTGTACATGAAGCTCTGTTTCCAGACGAACTGCTAGTTATGGCCCAAATATAGTTTCCAATGTGCTGGAAATTCAAAAGCCAAAATTGAATTTCAGGCAACTCTTATCTTACCATCCGACTCAGACCTTTACAATTGGCAACCTAGTTCGTTGTGGATCCCACGACAACTTTGCAGTGTAAAGAGGAGGTCACAAATTCAAACCTGTTGGAAAGAAGGCAGGCCATGCTTGGACCACCTTGTAAAATTATCTGGAATCAGGATTCCCATGTAGGAAGGACTAGGTTCCAGTCCAAGACCTAAGCCTGGGAGGCACACATGAGGTGAGTCCACCTGGAAATTTTGACTCTATATAGTCCTCCCCTATCTCTGATACAAATTGATGGATGGAGACACACACACACACACACACACACAGAGAGAGAGAGAGAGAGAGAGAGAGAGAGAGAGAGAGAGAGATCTGTGTTGTGTTTGAACATTTCTCCCACATTTTATTCAACGGTTCTCAACCTTTTAATGAGAAAAGAAATTGCCTTCAGAAATTATCAAAGCGGCGACAAAATTTTGGTGGCATTTTCGTCAGTGTGCTGCAGGGTTCTTGCTGCACTGACCTTGCTGTCAAGGCCGCCAAGGAGTGCTTGTGAGTCATTTCTTTCTTTCTGCAAATGATCTCTTCTGTGGTCTGTCCTGTCCATGCTCTCTGAAAACCCCATGGCATCCTTGGCACCTTGAGAATGAGGCAGGAAAAGAGCGTCCCCTTTCACAAAGGAAGAAAACAAATTTTGGCACAGCACTAAGACATGTACATTATTATAGCTGTGGTACCAGAGTCTGTTAGTGAATATTAAAAGGTAAAGGTACCCCTGCCCGTACGGGCCAGTCTTGCCAGACTCTAGGGTTGTGCGCTCATCTCATTCTATAGGCTGGGAGCCAGTGCTGTCCACAGACACTTCCGGGCCATGTGGCCAGCGTGACAAGCTGCATCTGGTGAGCCAGCGCAGCACACGGAACGCCGTTTACCTTCCCGCTGGTAAGCGGTCCCTATTTATCTACTTGCACCCGGGAGTGCTTTCGAACTGCTAGGTTGGCAGGCGCTGGGACCAAGCAACGGGAGCGCACCCCGCCGCGGGGATTCAAACCACCGACCTTTCGATCGGCAAGTCCTAGGTGCTGAGGCTTTAACCCACAGCGCCACCCGCGTCCCACGTTAGTCAATATTAGAAACTAACAAATACAGTGGTACCTCAGGTTAAGTACTTAATTCGTTCCGGAGGTCTGTTCTTAACCTGAAACTGTTCTTAACCTGAAGCACCACTTTAGCTAATGGGGCCTCCTTCCGCCGCCGTGCCACTGGAGCACGATTTCTCTTCTCATCCTGAAGCAAAGTTCTTAACCCGAGGTACTATTTCTGGGTTAGCGGAGTCTGTAACCTGAAGCGTGTGTAACCTGAAGCATATGTAACCCGAGGTACCACTGTAGTAGTATTTAGATAATATATTGAGTATTGAAGGGAAGATTCCAGTCCAGTGCGAAAATGCCGGCTATGCTTCCTTTCCAAGCCAGGGCCTCACCTGGGACAGAGGCCATTAACATGACAAAAGCCTTTTTTTAAAAAAAAAATTGTATTAAATATAAGATAATTTGGTTTAATTTGGAAAATCAATTAAAAATAATAAAACCCCAAAAAAAAGTGTTGATGGCCCATCACAGAGAAATGCTTGGGTCTGTGCAAAACAGAGTTGCCATGGTTACTACAGGTGGAGAAATGTTTAGGATTGGGGAGGGGGCTGGCTGTGCTCACAGGAAAAAATGTGGCTTTTTAAAACTAAGCTTGGGATAACAGAGGGATGGGGAGGAATGGCTTGGAGCAGGGGTTTTCAGGGAACGAGAAAGGAAGGAGATAAGACGTCATGCGAGGACTGAAGAGCAGAAGTCATTAGAGCTTGGAAGCAGGAAGAAAGGTGCTTAGGATCCGAGCCGGATTTAGGTTTGATGTGGCCCTAAGCTACTGAAGGTAACGGGGCCCTTTATATGTCCAGCTGTCCTTTGTCAACAACACATTGTCACTGTTTTGTGTTGATTATATGCTATACGGTAATTTATGGACCTAATAGGTATCTAAAGCCATTTGCAAATAACAAAATATGCAGAATGTCGGCACCCTATATATAGAAATGAGCAAACCAGTGATATTTTAGGGAGCAGGCTAGCAGGCCATTATTTACATCATAGAAGCCTACACAACACAAAACATTGTTGCTGTATGTGGGTGTTATTTTATTTGTTTTTTTAATCTTATCTTTTGGAAATGTACATCCAGTTTGTTTTTTCCCTTTAAACTTTTTTTTTGGGGGGGGGCCAAGAGAGTGGGGCCCTAAGCTACAGCTTGTTTAGCTTATATGTAAATCTGGCACTTCTTAGGATGACTCCATCTGCAATGCTCGGCTGCTGTGGAGAACACTCTGCTCTTGAGATGGAAATGCTGTAAGATCTGCACCCCTTTTGTCTTAACTTGGGTGTAATTAAACTATATCTCTTAAAGACACTACAGCTTCTGCCGCAACTTGATTCTCAACAGAAACAAGACCCTGGGTGAGCTGCTTTGAAACCCCTCGAATCTTGTGCACCATTCTGCAGAGATCGAGGGAGATGTGCAACCTTTGCAACAATATATGTGAATAAATGAAGTTGGAACATTTCGTGACAATCTGTCAGTCCTTCCCCTACACTGTTCTGGAAGCTACTGTCATACCGGGCATGTGTCATCCATTTGAAAGATCTGCACTTCAGAAGACTATACCCTGTTTTTCAGTTGATCGAACCCAAGCAGAAAATCTCAAAGAATCCCTTATACATTAGGAAATGCTATATTTACCAAGCATCATTAATTGATTACAACAATTTGCAATACGACCTTGTATTTCTGGTCACCAGACCAGGATTAGCACAAAAGATATATATTCCCTTGCTTATTGAAGCAGCAAGGAGAGAGACTAAAACAGCTTTGCAAATCACCCACCCATCACAAACCAGAACATATTGGAAACCTGGCCTGGATTTATTCTGGGTCAGGGAAATGGCTCCCGGTGGCTCCAGGCATTCAGAGACATCTGGTCACTATTCTGCTCAGAAACACAAATGAATGTGCATTGAAATTAATTTGCAAGGGAAATATCCTCTTGCTAGTGCTGTTGGTGCTATTTAAAGAAAACAAAAGCAACAAAAAACCAAGAGGTAATGATTAATATCAATGCTTCTGACAATGGGGAAAATGCAGTTAGATGGTAGGAACATAATTTCAAGGACTGGAAAATGGAAGCGCTGTGTATGCTGCCTTCTGCCTTCTGCTGACAACTACCAGCGGGAGACGAGGTGAGGACAGGGAATCACACATTCATTCCCATGTGAGGCAGCTGAGAAAGGTGAGGGACCAATGTGTATGGGCCTATATATAGTAACTTACATGCATCAGATTGATGCTTTTGAATTATGGTGCTGGAGGAGACTCTTGAGAGTACCATGGACTGCAAGAAGATCAAACCTCTCCATTCTGAAGGAAATCAGCCCTGAGTGCTCACTGGAAGGACAGATCCTGAAGCTGAGGCTCCAGTACTTTGGCCACCTCATGAGAAGACTCCCTGGAAAAGACCCTGATGTTGGAAAAGATGGAGGGCACAAGGAGAAAGGGACGACAGAGAACGAGATGGTTGGACAGTGTTCTCGAAGCTACGGACATGAGTTTGACCAAACTGCGGGAGTCAGTGGAAGACAGAAGTGCCTGGCGTGCTCTGGTCCATGGGGTCACGAAGAGTCGGACACGACTAAACGACTAAACTACTAGGCTGTGTGATGACATTTGCCTGCAGAAGAGGTCTGTAGCAGTTTGGTTCACGTTCACTTCACAGTTCAAGTTAAGTTCATAGGAATGATCCTCAGTGTTTTCTTTTCAATGTTCAGAATGGTTGTGGTTGAAAGATAAAATATACTTAGGACAAATAAAGCATCAAAACACACACACAGTGGAATGCGAGTTGTTTAACTTATCCCCCCCCCCCCAACAATTGTGGTTGTTAAGCTTAAAGGCCAAAAGAGACTCAAGACATGCATGAGAATGAATTTGAAGATGAACTAGAAATCGTTCAGTATTCAGTGCCACGCCCCACCTCTCAATTTAATTCATGTTCACTTTACTTGGCAATTTTCCAACCTACCTTCAGGTGTAGTTCAGAGATTTCTAAACCGATTCAGTAAACTTTGTTAAAGCAAACTAGTTCATTCTAAGCACAGTCCATTAGGTCCTCTACATGCTAAATGACAGCGGTGGACAATTCACTGTCCTGGTGAGCCTAGCCTGAGCCAAGCTCAAGAGGGAGAGGGAAGTTACATCTGGGGAAGGGAATTGTGCTCAGGAGGGAAGGAAGAGAATTATTGTTCATGCATTTATGCTCCTGCGCTGCCAAAATCTATCCTCTAGTTTCTCAACAAGTTTTCTTCTGTGAGCACTTTTCCCAAGGCACGTTAGAATTTCTGTGGTGTAGGGGTTTGAACTTACCATTGCAGAAAATTCATCATCATCATCATCATCATCATCATCATCATTTATACCCCACCCATCTGGCTGGGCTTCCCTAGCAACTCTGGGCGGCTCCCAACAGAATATTAAAAACCCAATAAAAGATCAAACATTAAAAACTTCAGATGTCTTCTAAAAGTCAGATAGTTGTTTATCTCCTTGACATCTGATGGGAGGGCATTTCATAGGGTGGGGGCCACCACCGAGAAGACCCTCTGCCTGGTTCCCTGTAACCTCACTCCTCGCAGGGAGGGAACCGCCAAAAGGCCCTCGGAGCTGGACCTCAGTGTCCGGGCTGAATGATGGGGGTGGAGACGCTTCTTCGGGTATACTGGGCTGAGGCAAGTGTAGCATATGTATTTGTATTTCCAACAAATATTTATCTAGTGTTCTGCAGCCTTCTTGGTTGCCCATGCTTCCTGATGTGGAGGGGGGGGATCCCATTCGAGGAGTTGCAACTTGATCATCCCCTGGGTTTTAATCAACATGAAGGCATCTTGGAAGGCAAAGTAATGCAGGCTGCTGAAAGAAAAGACACTCAAAAACACCCCTCAAAAATAAGGTAAAGGTAAAGGGACCCCTGACTGTTGGGTCCAGTCATGACCGACTCTGGGGTTGTGACACTCATCTCGTTTTATTGGCCGAGGGAGCCAGCGTACACCTTCCGGGTCATGTGGCCAGCATGACTAAGCCGCTTCCGGCGAACCAGAGCAGCACACGGAAACACTGTATACCTTCCCGCCGGAGTGGTACCTATTTATCTACTTGCACTTTGACGTGCTTTCGAACTGCTAGGTTGGCAGGAGCAAGGACCGAGCAATGGGAGCTCACCCTGTCACGGGGATTCGAACCACTGACCTTCTGATTGGTAAGCCCTAGGCTCTGTGGTTTTCTCAACAACTACGAATCTCTGAGTTCCTGCTGCATATCTAGGAGCTGACACAGAGTGGCAGTTTAGTGGCAGCAGACCCCACCAGGGACAGTGGAAGGCAGTGCCGTTTGTAAGATTTGCAAGTCCCAGAACATGTGTGAGCGAAACGCATGAGGCCTCTGGTCTCCAGAGCGCATGGCTGGCTTTAGACTAGAGCACGGGAACAGTATCTGAAGGGCATTTGTCACTTGCGTTGAATTAATGTATGCTCATGCCATAATGCCTTGTCTGGCTATAAATACACATCAGGTGTCAGGGGGCTTAAACAAAGGGAAGGAGTCCACGCTCAAAAGACATCACTCAGTCCTCAGGCATCTCGTGACAGTTTTGCAAAGACTGTGGGATCATAGCGGGGAAATATTTTACAAGCACGTTCTGGACTCAAATCAATAAATGTCATTTAGACACTGGCCGTGAATTGCAACCCACATTTCTATCGGGGTCGTGACTGCACATTGAGTTCCTGTTTGGCCCACAGAAGAAAGTTGAGAAACAGAGAGGATATAGAGGAGAGCTACAGAGATGGCAAAGGATTGTGATTCCAGAACATCAGTAATACAAACAAAGGCAAAATGCACAGAGTTACTTTTAGACCTGTAGACTTAAGGACTGCCTTATTGTTTATGATCTGCTTCCATCACTGAGGTCTTCTGATGGGGCACTTTTGGTGTCTCTGAGGTTAGCCTTTAGTGTGGCAGTTCATGCCCTGCGGAACTCCTTGCCAACAGAAGTTTGGCACAAGCCATCTCTACTTTCTTTCAGGTGCCTTTTAAAAGCTGTTATTCAGACAGGGCTTCCAGACCTGGGATTCTTTGCCAGCCAACAGGGTCACTGATTTTTAAACCTTGCTTTTGCCATACTATTGTGTCTTTAGGTTGTATGCCGCCTTGTGATATTTTATATGAAAGTGCAGCCTATAGATATTTAAATGAAATAAATACTGGCAGTTCCTCTGCCTTTTAAGAAGAGGGAAGCAGTTGTTCTGTACACAGAGCTGTTCAGCAACAAAATGACTTTCCCAGTGAAAAGATGGCACCTTCTTGCTTGATGCTTTTCAAGAACACTGGTCGTTTTCTGTTGGGTTTTCCTTAAGTGCTGGGCATCTTACATATCTCGTACTGTGATCTATTGGTTAACATTTAGCTCTGTGGGGATCTGAAAGCCATGGGCACAGCCAGTTGTGCAGAGCTAAATGGAAGGCGTAATTTCTAAGGACAACACTAGAGGACGCTTTAGAACAGCATTATCAGCATTCAGTGCTCTGCTAAACTAAAGTAACAGATCAAGGAACCAAGTTAGTATCAAAATGGGATTGTATCGGGATCTGGAATTTTATATATTGACTGCTGCAGCTCCCCAATGTCTAAACCCAATTACCCGAGATTCTTTGAGATTCCAGGGCTTAATCCTGATTCCTCTCCTATGAAAAGCGTATGTCACCTTTGAGCTATGTGTTTTCTCCGACTGTTCTTTATGCATGTGAATCTAGGCGTGTGTCTAGTTCACATACAATGTCCTACTGCTGATCCAAGGCAGGTAAGGTCGATGCTGTAAATGTAAATGTAGTGAATTGTGACTTGCTCATAACATGCTCGCTTGTGCTCAACCAACCCTTCCTTCTAAGACAGAGTGTATTTGCATTATCTGCAATGAGATGCTGAACAAGAAAGTGACTTAGTGGGAGAAGCAGGTGTTGTCAGAATATCTCTGTTTTGTCCTCATACCTCCACCTCCACCTTGCCAAGCTGGCAAAGTCCAATGGAGACAGGTTTCATATTGCATTAATAAAACTCCTTTCTGGTTCAGTTCCTGAAGTCTGAGCTCCATTTTCTCTTCCCAAGAACATTATGGGGATGCTCCACTTGTTGTTGTTGTTTAGTTGTTTAGTCGTGTCCGACTCCTCGTGACCCCATGGACCAGAGCACGCCAGGCACTCCTGTCTTCCACTGCCTCCCGCAGTTTGGTCAAACTCATACTGGCAGCTTCAAGAACACTGTCCAACCATCTCGTCCTCTGTCACCCCCCTTCTCCTTGTGCCCTCCATCTTTCCCAACATCAGGGTCTTTTCCAGGGAGTCTTCTCTTCTCATGAGGTGGCCAAAGTATTGGAGCCTCAGCTTCAGGATCTGTCCTTCCAGTGAGCACTCAGGGCTGATTCCTTAAGAATGGATAGGTTTGATCTTCTTGTAGTCCATGGGACTCTCAAGAGTCTCCTCCAGCACCATAATTCAAAAGCATCAATTCTTTGGCGATCAGCCTTCTTTATGGTCCAGCTCTCACTTCCATACATCACTACTGGGAAAACCATAGCTTTAACTATACGGACCTTTGTCGGCAAGGTGATGTCTCTGCTTTTTAAGATGCTGTCTAGGTTTGTCATTGCTTTTCTCCCAAGAAGCAGGTGTCTTTTAATTCCATGACTGCTGTCACCATCTGCAGTGATCATGGAGCCCAAGAAAGTAAAATCTCACACTGCCTCCATTTCTTCCCCTTCTATTTGCCAGGAGGTGATGGGCCCAGTGGCCATGATCTTCGTTTTTTTGATGTTGAGCTTCAGACCATATTTTGCGCTCTCCTCTTTCACCCTCCAGGCCAAAATAATCTAGTAAATGTGTTAGTTTTTGGGGCAACTTCACCAGGCTGACAGCAGCCTTTCCTCCAGCAAGTCTCAAGCCAGCGGTCGTGGGGAGAAGAGGTTACCCTACCACTAGGGCACTTCCTCTATCATTCATTGCTCTTCAAGAGTGTGGCTGGATCTACACTGATCTGTTTAATGTTATTAGAATGATATTAGATACATCGTTCTAAAGCATCAAGGGACTTTATAAATAAAGCATTTCTTACCTCTGTTTCTTTTCCGTCAAAATGGCTATCTCCCCAATGCTGGCAGCTGGTCGCTCTGACGCACCCTTTGGTGCTACACGTTAATAACATATTATGAATGTTAAAAGCAAGACATCATGTGTCCATCTATGTTATGAAACTATTCCTTAACCCTTTCTTAACGTTGAAAACCACGAGTGTAGATCCACCTTGTGTTTCCTCAAACGCGGAAAAGATTCAAACATGGATTGCAGACACCATTTTTGGATTTATTCTCCCCCCCCACCATCCCAAAACAGGAAATAGCTTTCAGGAAAAAAGAAATACGGGGGGCGGGGATTTTGTTTTTAAGAAGATAAGTTGTCACAATTGCCAAAGTTGTCCAGCAGTGCTAGACGTTAGGAGGAACTTTCTGGCAA
The DNA here is from genome assembly GCF_964188315.1 of Podarcis muralis. NCBI lineage: Eukaryota > Metazoa > Chordata > Lepidosauria > Squamata > Lacertidae > Podarcis > Podarcis muralis. The sequence continues at coordinate 54,044,860 of NC_135666.1, read as the reverse complement.
TAAGAGCTGTTTGACAGTGGAATGGATTTCCGTGGAAGGCGATGGATTCTTTAGCTGTGATTCCTGCACTGAGATCTCAGTCCCACCCCTGGTGCTTTGCCCCCTTGGGGGGAACATGGGGGGGGGGCTGCAATCTTGCGCAGTGCTCCAAAAAGTGTGTCTTTGAGGCTCTGTGATCTCACACATGTCACGTGACATGCGAGGGAGCACAGGTGGGAAGATGCACACCCCGGTTTGGGACTCAAGATGTGAGAGTGTACGGCAGTGATAGCATCTAGTGCTCAAATTATAAAGCAAAAGAAGGTGGGGTCATGAAATCCACAAGCTCTAATCCCAACTTCCCCATACTGGGGGGGGGGGGGGGGGGGGCTTCTAACAAGAGTGACCAAGGGCACGACACAGAAGGTTACACACACATGCAATGCAAACGCTGATAACAACCTAACTTGAACAGTGTTAGTTGCTGCCTCAGAGCAAAACTAGTTGGGAGCATTGTGGAAAGTTAATAGATGGCTAGATTGAGCTTCCTTGTTGCTCAGAGCGGCGGCCCAAAAGCATTTTATGAGGAACCCAAGGGAGGCATCGGCAGTGGAGCCCACTAGAATGGTCCTGGTGATCACAGCAAATCTCTCTCCAACTTATACATATTAAAGGCCGCCAAAAGCTTCTGATCAAGAGTTGATCATCCTACATGCAAAATCTCAAGATAAATCAGAAGTTTGGTTGAATTCTGTTTGCATCACTATAAGACTATATGGAAAAGGCACAATGAGTTTAGAATACCAAGTGATGAAAGGGCTTCTATTGGAACTCAGATATGTCTGCAAGTACGTAATGGCAAGTTCTTTGGTTCATGTGTATCACTTGATTTCTCAACACTTGGTTAATCAACGTATGATTGCTTGCAGCTGAATTCTTAGAGAATTCTTAGCTGAATTCAAGACTACCATTGAAAATCTATCGCAAATGAAGGGGAGTGATATGAAAATCTCTCCGGCTGGTAATCTTGGATGGCCCACTCTGCCGTTATCCAATGATGAACATGGCTGTGTCAACTGACTCTGGTTTCTACCCAAGAACAGTGAATTAATGAAGGCTAGTTCAATAAATATCTCTTTAAAATAAACTGGAACCCACCACCACCCAGAAGAGGTATTTCCCACCCCCCTAGTTTTAAACAAAGATAAATGAAAATTGTTTGTATATTCTGCTAAGAGGACACTTTGGCTTTTAACGGTGCCTTGGCAAAGAACCATTAAATAAAAACAGAAATTGCTGTGCTTTCTCATACAGGTCTTAAGAGCTGTTCAGTCATTGAACATTGTTTTTTTATATACATATAAAGTTGGCTTTTTAACATTTATATGGTTTCGATTGTGCTTCCAGTGTTTCATTTGGCACGAAGCACTTGACAAGCACTAGCCCTGGACTGTGAGGTAGACAAATAAAGTTTTGTGGGAAGAAAATGTTCACTCAAAGATTCCATGGCTGGATCTTGTGAAAAACCGGGAAAGGAATGTCGCAAGTAAGCCAATAAGAAATCCTTATTCTTCTCCCTTTCCAACTTCCGTTCCAGTTTCTTTTTCCCCCCTCAATCCTTTTTGACTTCAAACGGAGATCTCTTCATTTTCAAATCTACTTCATCAGCAATTTTTACTAGAGTGCTTAAGTCAGTAAGCCAAGCCAGTCCAGTCTTCTAAATTAACCTTATTAATACATAGACCATTTCTGATTTTTTGTCACCACATCCCTAGAATGAAGACAGAATACAGTAAACTGCTTGAGCTATGAGCCACAATTTATTTATTTCTATTTCTGGCCTGCAACTAGTAAATGTTGTCCTCCCTGAGTGTGTATTTCTGTTATCAAGTTGAGGGTAGGAGATACCTTAAGGGTTTGTTGCCTGCGATATTTAGGGATGAAGAAGGAGTGCTTATAAACCACTGCTACTCCCAGTGCCTCCATCCCCAACCCGACTCCACCCTTGCTCTTTTTGAAGGAGGCGTGTAAGGATGTTCAACACTCTTTGGTAGATATCACTGCATTGTGCTATTTTTGTGGTATACAAATGACACGAGAAGACGTGGGCTATTTATTTGCATCATTAATTATTTCCATGATTGGCTCCCAGTATGTTTCCGAGCACAATTCAAAGTGTTGGTGCTGACCTTTAAAGCCCTAAATGGCCTCGGCCCAATATACCTGAAGAAGCATCTCCACCCCCATTGTTCTGCCCGGACACTGAGGTCCAGCACCGAGGGCCTTCTGGCGGTTCCCTTGCTACGAGAAGTCAAGTTACCGGGAACCAGGCAGAGGGCCTTCTCGGTAATGGCGCCCGCCCTGTGGAACGCCCTCCCATCAGATGTCAAAGAGATATTTGACATTTAGAAGACATCTGAAGGCAGCCCTGTTCAGGGAAGTTTTTAATGTGTGACATTTTAATGTATTTTTAATCTTTGTTGGAAGCCGCCCATAGTGGCTGGGGAAACCCAGCCAGATGGGCGGGGTACAAATAAATTAATTATTTATTATTATTATTATTATTATTATTATTATTATTATTATTATTATTATTACCCTTGTTTAGCCTGGCCTGACTGCACTAGCTGCCAATTAGTTTCTGGGCCCAATTCAAAATGCTGGTTTTGAGCAATAAAGCCTTAAATGGATCACGGCCACAATAGCTGAAGGACTTGTCTCCCCCCATATAAACCATCCCGGACTCTGTGTTCATCATCTAAGGCCCTTCTTCATGTGCTTCCTCTCCTACACATGAGGTCCCAAGGGTGGCAACACAAGAATGGGTCTTTTCTGTAGTGGCTCCCCATTTGTGGAATGCTTTCCCCAGGGAGGTAGACCTATATTTTTTTAGGCACTAGGCGAAAACATTCTTATTCAACCAGGCCTTGGGCTGATTAATATTCTACAGTCTTTTAAACGTGTCTGTGTGAAGGGGGTGATTATTGTTTTGCTGCATTGTTGTACTTATTTACTTGCCTTGCACTTATTTACCGCTCTGAGATCTTATGATGAAGGGCGGTATCTAAATCTTATAAATAAAATAAAATTTGAAAACCCAGTAGGAAGTTATTTCAAAAAAAAACATGCAAGCATAACGCTCTTTGAAGCCTCCCCCATGATCTGGAGCTCCTCGTTCAGCACTCAGAAGCCTCCTACTGATGTTGGCATGTCTTGTTCAGGTATACCAGATTTTTCTCAAAGAATCTGGGGACACTTTTTTTTTCAAAGAGAAAAAAAATTGTTGTTGTTGTTATATAAGAAGTAATCTTTTCTGTGGTCTCCTATGTTGCATGGCTGATCGCCGAAGAATTGATGCTTTTGAATTCTGGTGCTGGAGAAGACTCTTGAGAGTCCCATGGGCTGCAAGAAGATAAAACCTATCCATTCTTAAGGAAATCAGCCCTGAGTGCTCACTGGAAGGACAGATCCTGAAGCTGAGGCTCCAGTACTTTGGCCACCTCATGAGAAGAGAAGACTCCCTGGAGAAGACACTGATGCTGGGGAAGATGGAGGGCACAAGGAGAAGGGGGCAACAGAGGACGAGATGGTTGGATAGTGTTTTCGAGGTTACCAGCATGAGTTTGACCAAACTGCGGGAGGTAGTGGAGGACAGAGGTGCCTGGCGTGCTCTGGTCCATGGGGTCACGAAGAGGCGGGCACGACTAAACGACTAAACAACAACTAAACTAAACGACTAAACAACAACAACAACAGCATGTTGCATGGCCTTCCTCTGGGCCCCAGCCTGCTCTCTTGGAGTGCTAGCCGCCGTGGAGTAGGCTCAAGCCGGGCCGGAGCTCAGCCATGTGTCCTTGCCCTCCTACCTCTCCTTCTCAGCGGTGGCGGCAGTGGTGCGGCAAGGTCAGGGCTCCCATTTATTCTCCTTCCTCTTTCTCTTTCCTTCTCCTCTCCTCCTTCTCCCTGCATCAGCTCCAGGGTTTTCCTGGCCCCGGAGTGCCACTGGGCAGACAGCTGGGTACTCTCACTCCTGGCTCGATTTGGGTCATGGGTGTGTGTATGTGTGTGTCAGCGGTTCCCCCAGTTGATGCGCCGGGTGTCCCCGGTTCCCCTTCAGCAGTGGCAGTGGCAGCAGCAGTCTCAGCAGCCAGGAGCCAGCCTGGTAGTGCAGTTGGCTCTGTTTGGCTTCAGGAGCTGCTCGCTGCCGTGGCGCCCACCATTTTGCCTCGCCGGAAGTCCCTATATGATGTGTCTTGTGCCATTGAACCAATCATGCAACATTCTTTCCCTACTAATAAATCTACAACACTTTAAATATAAATCCAGGGACATTAAATGAAATCTGGGGACATTCTGGGGACGGATTTTGTCCGGGGACAAATTTGTAAATCCGGGGACAGTCCCCGGGAAATGGGGATGTCTGGTAACCATAGAATACAGAAGAATGCAGTGGTTCGTTCTCTGCTGTCCCAGATAGCAGGCCTAGATCTAATGGCCTTGAGCCTCCACACCATTGGATAGCCTGATTGGCTGGAGGATTCAACTCACATTCAAGCAAACGCAAGTAGAAGCCGTAGGCAGATCTTCCCTGCACAACATGAGGACATTGGGGACTGGAGTTGTGCGCATGCTCCTGTCTGACCATTCAATGTTCAAATGAACATCTGAATGTGCCTTGTGAAATCCTCTCTTACAAGTGAGCCCCACTGAATTCAGGAAAACTCAGTCATGACAGAGTTGCAGTCTCTCTAATATCCAGAACTCTAGAGCGGAATATTAGTATTCAGCAGTAGTGCAAAGTGTGCTTCAATTTCTTTCGAAATGGCTATTTATTTCAGTCCTGTTTTTAAGATGGATGAAGTGTAGCAACTACTCACCTCTCTCTCTCTCTCTTTGTTGCTGCTGTTATCACTGATTGTCAACCGGAGGACAGGTATCCTCAAGGGAACATATGTTCAACGAGGAACAAATATGTGTTATGTGTTACAAGATTGGTGAATAGTTGACAGTAAAAGAAAGATCAATGAGTTATGCCAGAAGGAACAGGGAAAAATGAAAACAAACACTCAAGCATCAAACTGGTAGGGAATACCTGGAGGAAAAGGGATACTTAACAAGCAGAATGTCAACAAGTAACGTTAAAATGATAGCACATCTTTATCATTACTTATATATATATAATCTGGCTGTTTTACGTTGGAGTACAGTTGTGGTGCCAAGATGATCAAGGGTCTGGAAACCAAGCCTGATGAGGAATGGTTGAGGGAATCGGATATGTTTAGCCTGGAAAAGAGGAGACTTAGAGGAGATATGATAGCCACCTCCAAATATTTAAAGGGCTGTCGTATGGAGGATGGAACAAGCTTGTTTTCTCCTGCACCTCAGGCTAGGACCCGAACCAATACATTCGAGTTACAAGAAAGGACTAAACACCAGGAAGAATTTTCTGATGGTAAGAGCTGTTTGACAGTGGGACAGACTCCCAGCAAGAGGTGGTGGACTCTTCTGCCTTGGAGATTTTAAAGCAGAGGTTGGATGGCCATCTGTCTTGGTTAATCTAGCTGAGATTACTGCATTGCAGAGGGTTGGAATAAATGAATTTCAAGGTCCCTTCCAACTCTACAATTCTATGACCCTCCCATATACTGCATCTCCCTTCATCCCTGGCTGTGCTGGCTGGACAAATGGGAGTTGGAGTCCAACAATGTTTGAAGGCCACAAGTTTCCAATTCCTGCTATATATAAAAAAATGGAAATACATTATTTCGCTGAGCTTTTACAGTACTCCCAACTAAAATAGAGCTAACTTAAACAGCTATACTCCAAGAAAGCTTGAGCTGGCAGATTATATGAAGTTTATAGGATGGGTCTCAAAGCTGCAGGCATCATTAGGGGTCTTAAGAGAAGAAGTGGGAGGTCAAATAACTTTTCTAGAGCAAAACAAATCTCTATATTGAATATAAAGGAATTGATGAGGTTTTCTGCGCAATAAGGGTACGTCATTAACAGGTTAGTTCAGTGCCTGAAAACCTTCTAACCTACTTGATTATGAACCACCAGACACACAACATCTGGGTTGATATTTATCTTGTTAAATTAAACATCCACCTGGCCTCTTAATTATCAACTGTAATTTACAACTTCATCATCTCAGAGCACTATTCTGTCCATGCCGCACTGGTAGATGTAATTAGACAATAATTAATGCCTGTTTAAATGCATTATTTCCTGGAAGTTGGGCTTTCTGCACTCGTGTTAGAAAATAAGGCTGGTTTAATCAGACATCAAGTCTTGTCCTGAACAATTAAGATATGAGCCTGATGTGTTACACGTAAAGCCTTAAGGCTGCCACCCTGTGTAAACTAATCTGGGAGTGAGTCTAAGTCCCATTCATCTCAATGGGACGTGCTTCTAAAGAGACATGCAGTATAAGTTATTGCAGTGGAAGACAGAAGTGCCTGGTGTGCTCTGGTCCATGGGGTCACAAAGAGTCGGACAAGACTAAACAACTAAACAACAACAACAAAATCTAAGATAACCTTCCCTCTGTTTGCCAACAGTTCTGTGCTGCACTTTATTTTCATCCCCAACTTATGCATTTAATTAATAAACATCTCTCTCTCTCTCTTTTCTATCCAAAGCAGCTCACAAGGAAATCAAAAACTTACCATAAACACACAAGACATCACATTTCCCCCTAGAGACAATTTCACGCTACGAAATATTCATGTCTGGGAGACTGCTTCATCTAGAAATCCCCATCTCTGAGAGCAAGTTCATATCTGACAGATCACTGAGTGAGTGCAAGCACTGTCAAGTGGCAACTTGAATAAGTAATACAGATCAAGCACCATGCATCAGCTCAGTGAGAGCAGCTAATGTATTTCAAGCTGCCACACGTTTGGAAAAAGGATATAGTGCCTCGCCCCTTTGACTGCTCAACTTCAGACCTCGAGCAGTGGTCCCACGTGCAAAAATGCCTTCCTACCTACAGAAAATATACTTAACTAGGAACGTTCTTCTAGACATGCAAGGACCTCTTTGAAGGAACATTAAGTCATGTAAGTGTCGGAACTTGCGTTCAGCCGAGCTGCTCCTCCGGTCGAGTCCTCCGACAGTGATTCATGACCTGAGCCTTTGATGAGGGTCCAGGCACGTTCCCTCATTACGCAGAGTATCCAAGCAGCAGAAGAGACGAAAAATATGAGCTACATTGCTAAGAGTTTTATTTCTAACTACGCAGACAGAAAAGAATATACATCCTCTCTCTGTGAAAGCAGAGAGGCGACTGTACAAAGAAACAGGAAACCAGTAACAACAACATCCGTCTCCCGTGAGACTTCCAACAGTCTGGAATCTCTGGAATGTAAACAGAGTCTTGTAACTCCAAAGCACTGCTCAGTGGCACAAACAGAAACCTAACAGTAAGTGCCCCAACTGCATTCTGAAGTGATGCAGGCTCTGGATGACTGAACATAAAAACCCTCTTTAAAAATCCTCCCCCCCCCCCCCCGTGTCCAATCAATGTGTGAGCAAGGAGTGGGGCTGTGCTGACTCCCTCTGCCTCCTGGCACACAACGCAAGCCCCATTCTTCCCATACCGATTGACTGAATCCACAGGCATCATTTCTGTTGAGTCTCCACATTGGTTCTCATCTACAAATCACTGAGTGCTAAATCTTTGAGAGGAAAGATCATATGATGTTCACCAATGGTTACTCAATGGTTGTTTTTCATCCAGCCCTTACTTTTTTCAGCTGCCTAGTAGCCAATAGGGGACGCGGGTGGCGCTGTGGGTAAAAGCCTCAGCGCCTAGGGCTTGCCGATCGAAAGGTCGGCGGTTCGAATCCCCGCTGTGGGGTGCGCTCCCGTTGCTTGGTCCCAGCGCCTGCCAACCTAGCAGTTCGAAAGCACCCCCAGGTGCAAGTAGATAAATAGGGACCGCTTACTGGCGGGAAGGTAAACAGCGTTTCCGTGTGCTGCGCTGGCTTGCCAGATGCAGCTTGTCACGCTGGCCACGTGACCCGGAAGTGTCTCCGGACAGCGCTGGCCCCCGGCCTCTTGAGTGAGATGGGCGCACAACCCCAGAGTCTGTCAAGACTGGCCCGTACGGCCAGGGGTACCTTTACCTTTACCTTTAGTAGCCAATCAGCCAACTCTTTTTGCTACCCTTTCCCTCTTTAAATCTTATTTCTCCAGGTGATAACGAGATACTTTAATGATGCAAGCTGAATAACGGCATGACACCCTCCTACACTATGCATGTTTAATTTGAAGTAAGCCTGGGACTTACTCCCAGGCAAATGTGCATAGGATTGACATTTTAGCCCACAAAAACACAATATATAATTCTCTATGAATTCTTCATAGAATAAAGTCACCTAGCCACCTACACCTTGTCAAATGACTTCTCATTTATAAAAGACACTTCAATTTATGCCAGGATCCCAGTGGTTAAACAAATGAAGGGGAAACCGATAACAGATGTGAGCTTTAAGTTATCTTGTGTGCCTCAGAATAATGCACAGCCTATGAATTATGAGTACTGCATAGCAGTGTCTAGAGAAGGTAAGAAGCCTGTTGGGCAGAAAGAGGAATGAGTTCAAAAGTTCAAAACCTAACAATAATCAACATTACGATGAATAATTTCACTGTAATCAATTGGTTTTTTTCAGGACTGGATGCATATTTCAGGACACATTTTTTAAAAACAGCAGACAATGAACAATGGCTCAGGGAGCAGCGAAAACCACCTCTAGAACCGGAAACCTTCATAGATAAGGACAGTACACTGAAAGTTCAACAGATATAAGGCTACAAGAGTGAATCACAATGATCTGAGGCATGTAGGATATGTGTGGCAGAGCCCTGAAAGCATTTGTTACCAGACAAACTACAACCATAAGTCTGAAGAGGTAATACATGCATGGCGTCTTCAATGGAAGCAAAAAAACACCTGATGGATTCTTAGGGCTTGTCCTCACTCACACTTGTCCCGTTCCTAGAAAGTATGAGTCTGAGTAGTTTTCAGCTTGACCTGTGCTATATTATTATTTTTCCCCTTGCCCCTCTCCTTTCCCATTAATAACCCACACTCTTGTGTGCTATATCAAAGCAAGCATCAATTGGAAAAGAATCTGAATTGCTGTTGGCTCTGACTGAGCACTAAAGAGTGGTTTTTCCCAGGACAAGGGAACTGTGGTGAAGTCCTTAGCAGGAACCCTTTCCAGGGGCTCTGTCACTTAAGGCTTGAGGGGAGGAGTGGCTGTAGCACATTTGAACATCTTCCCTGTATGTCGAAAAATAGCACGATAAGGGGAAGCAAAGTGTTTTTCAACCCTGCTGAACATGTTTCTGAAAAATGTCGTTTGCTTCAGTTTTATTTGGGAGACAACACAAATGTGCAGTGCCATCATTCGCTCAGGGATGATGTGCCCCACAAGTATCTCTCAAGTCCCGTGCTTTGAAAGAGGAATGGCATTCCTGGGTTTGTGTCTGGAGGTGGTTGGAGGATGGATAGCGGCTAACAGATTGAGGTTGACAAGACAGAAGTACTGTTTTGAGGGGACAGGGGGTGGGTGAGTGTGGAGGACTCCTTGGTCCTGAATGGGGTAACTGTGCCCCTGAAGGACCAGGTGCGCAGCCTGGGAGTCATTTTGGACTCACAGCTGTCCATGGAAGCACAGGTCAATTCTGTGTCCAGGGCAGCTGTTTACCAGCTCCATCTGGTACGGAGGCTGAGACCCTACCTGCCCGTGGGCTGTCTCACCAGAGTGGTGCATGCTCTAGTTATCTCTCGCTTGGACTACTGCAATGTGCTCTACATGGGGCTTCCTTTGAAGGTGGCCCGGAAGCTGCAATTAATCCAGAATGCAGCAGCTAGACTAGTGACTGGGAGTGGTCACCGAGACTATATTACACCAGTCCTGAAAGACCTACATTGGCTCCCAGTACGTTTCCGAGCACAATTAAAAATGTTGGTGCTGACCTTTAAAGCCCTAAATGGCCTCGGTCCAGTATACGTGAAGGAGCGTCCCCACCCCCATCATTCTGCCCAGACACTGAGATCCAGCACCAAAGGCCTTCTGGCAGTTCCCTCCCTGCGAGAAGTGAGGTTACAGGGAACCAGGCAGAGGGCCTTCTTGGTAGTGGCACCCACCCTGTGGAATGCCCTGCCACCAGATGCAAGGAAATAAACAACTATCTGACTTTTAGAAGACATCTGAAGGCAGCCCTGTTTAGGGAAGTTTTTAGTGTTTGAAGTTTTATTCTTTTTTTAGTGTTCTGTTGGGAGCTGTGCAGAGTGGCTGGGGAAATAAGACTATTATGATTATTAAATGTTTCAGCATAACAGGAAAGGTATTAACTGACCTTAATGCTTCGACCAATTAGTTTGGCTTCCGCTTCACTTCTTTCAGAAAAATCCTTCTTCTGAAAGGAGGGCTCCTTGGGCTCTACTTTCCATACAGAAATGTGATATTTCCTGAGTGTGTTTGTGTGTGTTGATTGGCAAAGTTACACAACACTCAATTTATTATAATAATTTTTGCAGGCATTTTTATTATTCACCAAAAGTTTCTATCTCTCTCTTTTTTAAAACCTGAAATTTCCAAAACAGTGCAAGTGTATTAAAATAGAAGTGAACACACAGTCGGTAAATACAGGTGACAATGATAATAACAAGACAACATATGCTTCGGCCCAAATAAATCCATCAAAAGTTAACAATTTTATAGTTGGAGTGAAATGTTTAGCAAGTGAGTGAAAATGATACAATGGCTTCCTTTATATTCAAACATGTGCCCCAAGGCTTTGACACTTCGCATGTCTTCTCTGCTATGTGCTGCTACACCAAGGACTGGCCATAAATGAAGGCACAAAATCAACCTGTGAAACCTCCCCCCCCCCCTTTGCAGCTTGTATGAAAGGTAAAGGTAAAGGGGCCCCTGACCATTAGGTCCAGTCGTGACTGACTCTGGGGTTGCGGCGCTCATCTTGCTTTATTGGCCAAGGGAGCCGGCGTACAGCTTCCGGATCATGTGGCCAGCATGACTAAGCCACTTCTGGCGAACCAGAGCAGCACACGGAAATACCATTTACCTTCCTGCCGGAGCGGTACCTATTGATCTACTTGCACTTTGACGTGCTTTCGAACTGCTAGGTTGGCAGGAGCAGGGACCGAGCAACAGGAGCTCACCCCGTCGCGGGGATTCAAACCACCGACCTTCTGATCGTCAAGTCCTAGGCTCTGTGGTTTAACCCACAGCGCCACCCGAGTCCCTTGTATTGTATTAGTTAGCTTGTATTAGTTAAATACTAATACCTTCCCATCTGACGCTGATGTTGGGAAAGATGGAGGGCACAAGGAGAAGGGGACGACAGAGGATGAGAAGGTTGGACAGTTCTTGAAGCTACCAGTATGAGTTTGACCAAACTGCGGGAGGCAGTGGAAGACAGGAGTGCCTGGCATGCTCTGGTCCATGGGGTCATGAAGAGTCGGACATGACTAAACAACAACAAACCTTCCCATCTAGTACAGAATGTGCAGAATTGCAATTTGGTAAAAATATGGTACTACTGAGAAGCCCATCTATAAGCAGAAAAAGCACATGGAGGAGTTCTTCCTGGAACATAGCTCTTCAGTTCAAACCGCATGTAGGGACTGCAATTTACAATACTCGTTCACATAAAAATCTATGCTAAATTGCTTCTTCCTGACATGCTAGGTTTTTATGTGCAGGGCAGTGATTGCTAACATGAAGTGGGGAATTCAAACCTACCAAGAGCCTGTCCGGACATGCCATGTGATGTTTCCTGAGCATTTTAATTAGCTTCAAGTCACACTTTAAATAGAAAAACAAAATCCACATTTCATTAAGGTCACTTGGAATTAGCATAGTGGTGGCAGACCAGACATTGGATTATATGGATCGAACCAGCAAAAGCGGTTCGCTCTAACTACTCTTGGGAGAATTATTTTTTTAAGAGCATTTCCATGAAAAAGAGAAGATGAGGACTTCAATATGAGAATGAATGCATTGTGTATTTTGATGGCCGTATTCTGAAATTGTGGAATGAGGATGGAATGCTATTCTGGTGTCACAGATAACCAACAACTGTATGTGCATCACAGAATAAACATATATAACAAAACTACTAAAACCTCCATTAATCATAGGAAAATCTAGTCTCCACCGATTTCTTGTTCAGATATGGGATTTGGAGATAATGGGTGATATGTGGTTAGACATACACTGAGCTGACTAACTGAGATCAATGAAATTTACTTACCTGGGTGCACTCTTTTAAATGGGTCTACTCTAAGTATAAATAACATTGATATCAACCAACAATGACTTGAGTTTTCTTAATACATTTTGGAAGGGCAGGTAAAATACCCTTTTCACTGAGATTTGTAATGGGAGTGTTGGAAGGACTTAGAAAGGTACAAACTTGCAATCAAATTATAAATTGCATATTTCTTCAATTGCAGGGTAACATCAGAAAATATTTGCTGTGTCACCTAGAACTTTATAGATTGCAGAACGAGCCACAAGGAAGCAAGGCACAGATCATGAATTAGCTTCCATTAGCTTAAAAACCCTGAAGTCATTGAGGTTTGATTCTTGTCTGCAAAATTTGTACTGATCTGGAACCCATAAAGCCACTCTCTACACACTTACACACACACAGTTCACACATTTGTGGTTACTTGAAAGACACTATGCCATCGCATGGCGTCTGTTTACATTACTGGTGGTAATTAAAATCAATTGATAATAATAAATATAACTGTGAAAGGTTTAAAGAACGCTGGAAGTATTTATTCTTTGATATATTTGGGTGGATACCACTGTAAAATCTGATTATTATTTTTTATAACTGGAACTAAAAAGCAATCACAGTAGAATTGCAAAGAAACCAAAAGGGAGAGCCATGAAACGGAAACATAGAAAATGGTTTGTGGCCTCTGAGCTATAAAATATCTAACAAACTCAATGCAGTGCTGGTGAATTTCCCTCCTCTCTTTTTTTCACATGGCCAAACTACCTGTGCTACTCAGTCACATGCAATTGCCAGAATGCAGCCACAAAAGCTGCAATCTATAGCAGAAGACCGGCATGGGTGGGTGAGGTTTCTAACCCCTGGCTTCAGACCAACCACTATAAAATATGTACAGACAGAATTAGGGTGGCCACATGGCCAATCATACAGAGGATTGCCCTCTGTTTGAAGGGCTGTCAGTCCAAGTCCTGTTTAAAAATAAAGGAACTTAAGAAGGGAGAGCGGGGGGGGGGGTGGTCTTGAAGTTGTCTGTCAACAGTTGGCACTTCGACAGCAGACTGAGCAGGCTCACAGGTCATCTGTCACAATCTTCCTTGCTATGGTGAAATGTATTTCTATTTGAGTTACTGTAATAATTTCTAAATTTGCACACACGCTCTTTCTCTGAGCATGCATATATATGAACATCTCTGTCTTCTTCTATGCTCATTTTTGGCAATGCGTAAGTGGCTGCCCTACATGTAATTTACACACACACACACCTTTCTGCCCTGCACAATAAAAGAGGAAGGTACTTCCACATCAGTTTTCTGCAGTAGATTGCAGCCATTTGTAAACACAAAACCAAAAGCCAACAGATCACAGATAAACTACACATAGCTGAAGATTTGTGTTTCTTCGTCCTTAGATATAATCAATAATCCAGCCAAATTCTAGGTTTTGAGGGAGGGGTGCTGAAATAACCTGGTGCCCTGTGGATACTTTGGACTACAAAGTCCATCATCCCTGGCTATCAACATCAGGCAATGTGAGGTGGGCAGCTCAAGGAGCTAATTTTGGGTGCCACAGAAGGGCAGCACGTTGTCTATGTTTTAATTAATTGTTGCTGTTGTTTTTGCAGAGACCTTGTTTTGGCCTTTGGGGACAAATTCTGAAGATTTGCAGAGAAAGTGCAGATAATAGAATGCAAACATTTCTGTACTTGATTGCTACTTTTTATGATATTCTGGTTAATAATATTAATAATATTTCAACATGCCTCTCAGCTTGTGAAAATAAGCAGACATGTGGAACCAAATCCTCTCCTGGCACATAAACAATCAAATCAGTAGGATCCCACCAGGATAAAATTTGATCTAATTCTTACATATAATAGTGCAACTGAAGGTCATTCTTTAATATACCAATTTAATTTGTCAATATTAATATTTGTCCATTAACAAGACCAGCTGGTGATTAGAAGGGGCAGTCTGTGGTATTGCATAGCTGCTTCTTTTAATGTGCTGAGGTATAACTTTGCAATATTGAAGCAGTCTTATTTTACTTCCTGGGTCGCTTAGCAAAGCCCTTCCATAGCAGGCTGATTTTGAAGCAATGGTTTATTCCACATTAAAAACTATATTGGTTATCTGTTCAGGAATTCATGTTACAATCACTGAGAAAACCTTCAAACTGTACAAAAAAAATATTGCAACGGCAAATAAATATTTCTGTGGTTTTGTGTGAGTTTTCTTTGGGAACTATCATGGTTTTAATTTCCTCCTCATGTCTATGGTTTGTTAGTATATGCAAATAATCAAAGAGACGCCGTGTGACTGGATGCTGGAGGTGCTCTTAATCTTTTTAAACTTATTATTAATGTCACAATGTTTGCCTGCATTATCGGTGATATAAAGTGAAAGCTCACAAACCGAAAGACTGGGCTGGTGGAAATTAGCAGCAATACAAAGAGTTAAAGCTGAATTGGAGCAATTTGTGTCTTCTGTGGATTGCTGTTTGCTCTGATTGAGCTTTAAAGAGCAGGGAAAGCTCTGGAGCAAAAAATTGTGGGCGGAATAAGGATTCCACATGCTTCTTACAAGTGGAATTAGAGGAATGACGGCCACTGATATGCAAAGAGAACGTTCAAGCTAGTCTTGCTCCTGAGTCATAAGGTCAGGATGCCACCTTGCGGTACACTGTAAAAGTACCACAATTGAACTCGTAGCCATTTGGACATTCTTTGTAACATCCAAAGAGGTCGCCAGACACAGCCTGCATTTCCCTTCAGACAGTACGAAGAAGCTGCAACCAACTGAATGTGCATGACTACGTGGTTAGCTATGTAAAACCCAACGCATGTTTCAACTGAAGAGCTAATTTGGAAGTGCCATTGTTAAATAGTACAGACCTCAGAGGCAGAGAATATACCTGGCATGGAAAAAGCCACAGGTTCATAAGATCACAGCTGTCAAGCTCCAGCGCAAAGAACTCAGGTAGGAGGGTTTGGAAAGAACCCCACCGGCCTTCTTGGTAAGTCACTCCTAGAACTTGCTGGAGTAGATGAGCTATGGTCAGCCTCATGTGTTTGGCAGTGCCACCTCGGCCAAACATAGCAAGGCATTCAGAAAGTCATGGCAGTTACCTGAAAACTGGCCCACTCTTCCATGTGGTTCCATAAAACTCTGAAATTTACACTGTAAATTGTGTATATTGTTTCAGGCAATCTCATTCCCAAATGACATTAAGACAGTACAACCCCAAAGTGAGGACTGAGCTATTCCCAACAGTCACTTAAGAATTCACCATGCTATAATCCATTAGGATGGAGCTGCAAGAAAACATGTTAAAGAATCATTACCAAAGAGAAGATTTTTGTTTTACCAAGAAAGGCACCTGAATACATCTCCCATCTTAATGTAACGTGTGATTGCTTTAAACATTATGAGAGATGAATTCATGCGCTAAACATAAATACCTGTTTTCTTGTGCTGAACACCACTACCTGCTATTGTAATTTGTCAACAAACCTGATGAAAATTTCTATTGCCAGTGTATGCCCAATCTTAATCTAGCCTTATTTACATAGAGGGACATGCAGCAAATTCTGCTAACGAAACCTTACTGATAACCAGTGAGGTCCAATGTGTAAACTGCTGGACTTTCAATATAAATCTCAGCTGAACCATGGGAATATTTCTTTATCTAAGCATAGGTTTCTGATCTGACCTTGCACAGCAGTCACAAAAACAAAAGATAGGTGATAACAGGGACAGATTAAACAATCATAAAATAACCAGGCATTAGATAATGGGAGTTTCTTTTGTTTATATTTATAAGATCTTGACTCCCCAGTTCCTTCCCATTGACAAAGGGCTACATATCAGTGAAGTCAGGGTAGCCAAAGGAAGACATTCATTGCTGCTTTCTTCAGTGCAATATGCCCTACGAACAAGGGTACATAGAAGCCGAAATGAGTGACAGTTCCTGTCATTTGGTTGCAAGGAATAGTTTGTCATCTATAAAGCATGCCACACGTCGAGAGAGGGGAGCAAAGTGATTTTGATAGACATGCAGCCCAATCATTTAGGCTGCAGTCCCAGAACCAGGCAGCTGGCAGTAATCCCCATTGAACTCCACGGGATGTCTGGGTCAGGGCTGGCCCAGCCATGAGGCAGACTGAGGCAGCTGCCCATCCCTGTCACTAGAGAAGGGAGGAGAAGCAGCAGCTTCCAGCAAGATCTTGCAAGATCTCATGGAAGTTACATACAATCTCGCAAGAAGTCGGCTAGTTCTTGCGAGATTTGCCGGAAGCTGCCGCCCTGCAACCCCGGTAAGTGAGGTTTGGGCAGAGGGGCAGTGGAGCGGGCCCGGCACCTCCCCGTTTTGCCTAAAGTGGTGAAATGGGATGAGCCGCCCCTGTTCTGAGTAGACATGTACAGAATTGTACTGTTACAGCATCCATTTGAGGAACATAGGAATCAGACCATTGGTCCATCTGACTAATCTTCAATGAACAGAAGCAACTCTCCAAAGTTTCGGACAAGGGCAGTTACTGAACCTAGGATTTTATGCATGCGGGACAGATGTTCCACAACTGAGCATCTCTGCCCTTCCCCATACTCTGCCATTAAATACTGTTTCTTTACATCCCTCAACCCATGCCTTCTTTTCCCATGGCCTCTGATTTTCCTTCATCTTTGTTCTAGACAGAGGATGGCACATTAAAAAATAAAAAATAGATCAACCATTTAGGGGGAGGAAATTGCAAAAAAGAAGAAAAACATTTCTTATTTTATTCTAAATGGATTTTCTGAATTTGTCAACCTGAATCCTGCCCTTACACGTCAGGCAGGCTCCATATTCAACCCTCTTATACTAAGCACAGCTCAGGAGCTGTCGACCAAGTTTCAGAATGCCTCCTGTCTGTGCTGACTGCCTGAGTCTGCAAAACCAGGAGGGGCTGTCAATCAAGCGGTATTCAGTTTGGTGCGTCACTCGCTACCCAAGCCATGCTTGAAGTGCAAAGAAATGGTATCACTCAAGTCCTACCTAAAAACATTGCTGAGGGGTTGTTCTGGAAGTTGTAAAAGTGCTGCTTCTTATTTTAGAAAAGGGTCTCCTAGGGAAGGATGGCGTGACATATCTGCATCCAAGTGGGAAGGGAGATTTAAAAGGGCAGTGTATTTTTCAAAACAAAACCAGAATGTGACATACTTTATAGACAGATCCCTGAAAAGCAGACACACACAAAATCCAATGTGAGCAGCATTTATGGTTCTTTAGCTCCCAACTCAAATATTTTCCTTCCCTCCCCCCCCCCCACCTTTTTAATGAAAGGATTTTGGCTTAGTGCCACTGAAGGCTTTATATACAACATCACCAAGGCTAGTGGATTGCGTCCGTAGGGTGTTTCATCTCGTTTCATCTGCTTGCCTCTTCTGCACTGAAGTTCAAATGTACAGTATGGATGATATATGCATGTCCAAGACTTCAGCTGGATATCAGTGCTTTAAGCTGCGGTCCTATACCCGCTTACCTGGAGGGAAGTCCCATTGAATTCAATGGGACTTACTTGTAAGTAGACGTGTACAAGACTGCACTGTTAGTGAACTATATATATATATAAAGCTATTCAATAGAAAACATAAAACATTGATACAAATATATAAAAAGTCAAAATCAGTATAAAAAGCTTATATTTATAAAAAATACTTTTTTTAGGCAACAGTCTTCCCCTGAGGGTATATACCACAAGTGTTGGATTCATAAATATTGTTCTGCACTGCAGCTCAGTTATCAAGGTTCATCTCTTCCAGAAAGTACAAATTGCTCCAGTCACCTGACATGCCTGCAGTGGTTGCCTCAGGATACATTCCCTAGCTTAAGATGATGATGAACAACAGGGCCTCCGAAAAATCTGGAGAAGATTCCTTCTTCCACATATGGAAGATACAAGAGCAGGATCAATAGGGTAGCGAGTGTGTATCACATGAACGGGCTTTCAAGGTTCCCCTCCAGAAGTTTACTGACTTTTCTGCACCCAGTCCCAGCTGTCTTCATTCTCTTGCCTGTTCTTCTCAGCCTCAATGATCTCTTTGTATTTTCTGCGGAAGAAGCCAATCTGCAAGCGAAAAAGAAATCTTCGTGAAGAGTGCATTTCTGAAATAATAATAATAATAATAATAATAATAATAATAATAATAATAATAATTTATTTTATTTATACCCCGCCCTCCCCAGCCAAGGCCGGGCTCAGAGCGGCTTACAAGCAATAATAAAAACAAGATGAATGATTACAACTTAAAAACAAAAATAAAATACAACATTAAAATAATGGAACATTAAAATCTTAAAATGTAGCCTCATTGCAGGAGGAGAAGGAAAAGAAAAAAGAGAGGGAGGGAGGGAATCAAATTGGCTCCAAGCCAAAGGCCAGGCGGAACAACTCTGTCTTACAGGCCCTGCGGAAAGAAATCAGATCCCGCAGGGCCCTGGTCTCATGAGACAGAGCGTTCCACCAGGCTGGAGCCAGAGTTGAAAAGGCCCTGGCTCTGGTTGAAGCCAATCTAACTTCCTTAGGGCCCGGGACCTCTAGGGTGTTGCTATATATGGACCTTGAGGCTCTCCGTGGGGCATACCAGGAGAGGCGGTCCCATAGGTACGAGGGTCCTAGGCCTATACACGCATCGCAATTTGCAAAGTCCTTAAGATGAATTTTTTTTTGGACTGGTATTCCAGTGACTTGAAGGGGACTTGAGGGAGGATTGGATGCTACAATACATAGATGTGCATGGGAGCAGATATCTGGCTTGGTGTTTGGTCTGAGGGATCCACAGTATCTATTTCCCCCTTCAGCCTTCCGCCTCTGTCCCAGAAAGCGGTCTGTGGACAAACGGCGGCTCCCTCGGCCTGAAAAGCGAGATGAGCGCAGCACCCTATAGGCGCCTTTCACTGGACCAAACCGTCCAGGGCGCTTTAAAGGTAAAGGGGCCCCTGACCAAACTGCTGCTCATTGCCTTTTTAATTTCACATGCATGTGCAAATAAGATATATATGGTCATTGTGTTTGCGTGTCTGTTGGTGGTGTTCAGGGGGGGAAATTGGATGGTTGTGGTCGCTAGCGTGAAAAGTGGCGGAAGGGGTTGGCAACAACAGTAGTATCAGGACAATAGTCGGTACAGCAACAAGAAGAACAATTGTTTCTTTCCCTGTGAGCAGGTTGTATATTAAGATCTGAAAGCTGAATTCAGGTGCTCTGTACTTACAGCTAATCCTCAGAGTTCTTAGGCCAGCAAGTAATTGGTTAGCAAGAGGCTTACCTGCCACACCACAATGCACAATTCCACCAAGTTGCTGCTAAACACAACTCCCTCAGCCATGAATCGTAGTGGACTAGTCACCATCTCCCAACCTAACCTATGTTACAGAGTTGCTGTGAGGATAAATTGGGTGAGGTAAGTCCATGAAATATACTCGGAGTTGAGAGTGGATTTCATGCTCTTTATTCAGCTCATAGTGGTGAGGAGGAATGAATGTTCCCCCAAAATATCTGCTTTATATATATTATTTACACAGTGGGCTGCACATGATTGTCTAATTCCGGGATTCTCCTGTAGGCCAATCAGGTTGTGGATTCACTTCCACCTGGAGCTGGATTGGGTGGCTCCTGTGGACCAATTATACTGCTGCATTGTTCTAGGACCAATCAGACTGCTGCATTCTGAATCCTATTGTTCTAGGACCAATCAAACTGCTGCATTTAGGTTCCTATTCAACTCAGTACATAACAGTCCACTTACATCTCTTGGTGCAGCAGCACTGCTGGATGGAAAAGGCTTCACTGGGACCGTGATGGTGATTGGAATTCAAACGGCAGTGCCCTTCCTGATAGGCGACATAAGCCTATCAGGAGCCGGATCTTAGCCTGCACCCTGCATTGGCGAATGGGGATGCAGCCTGGGATGTGGGCTGTGCCGGGGGCGGAGCCAATGGAGCCAACAGTGGGCTTCCCTCGGATCCGCCCCCTGCCCATTTAAGCAGCCAGCACCTGGGACACAGCCTGTTTGTTCCTGCGCCGGGTTTTCCCCATCCCACGCACCCCCAATTTACACTGATAGGCAATGACTTTGTTGTGGATATGGTGGTCACCGTTCTTTACGGGGCCGGGTAAGGATTTGCCCCCCGGGATAATTGGCTCTTACCCAGTGGTTTTGCCTACCTCATAGCAATTCATCACAACTGGTTGAGCATTGGGGCACTCCCTTGTTTTGGATGGAGGGGAGGTTGTAGGCTCCGCCTGCCCCTCCAAGCGCAGGGGTATCCCGTTAAAGGGATCCGGGCGGAGTGGCCATGTCCACATGCCGAGGGGGGTCGGGGCCGAAGGCACTCCCCCAGATAGCATTCCCTGTGGGGGTCACCCTATTCGATGTAAGTCTTAGGAACCCCCACCTGGATTGACTATGCGTCACTTCCGGCAGGCGGGCCAGAAGTATCTAGATTGCCCCATGCCCAAGCCAAACCTCTTGCATCTGTATTCAAAAAAGTTGTGGCCTGTTTTGACCCCAAACCCAGTCTTATTGGTCTCTTGTTTATATGGGTTGGGGTATGGGAAGGCCGATGCCTTGTCCTGCAAAACGTATACACCACCTTGTGCCCACCTTTCTTCTGAAGAAATAAACAAATGCATAGAAACGAGAGGAGTGTCTCCACACACACACTCAGCTCAGTCCAGAAATCAACCTGAGTTGAGAGGCACTCCTATTAGCAGAGGCTTCTCTTGTCAGCGGTTCAAACCAAATTTCCCCTGAAGTTGCATTTGGAGACGTTTAAAAAACCACTGAGAAATGTTGCTAATCTGACAGATTCTTCCCTTTCAAGTTCTTCATGATGTTTCCACATTCTCACTGACTCCTCACATTTTGCTTTAGGATACATTTGGCAACAATGCTTAAAAATGAGTATGGGGGAAACAGGGAGATGTTGCTACTCACATTGGGATTTATTCATTTTTTACACTTCCCTTAGAGATTCTTGCAGATCTTTCACCTCAACAGGACCTTCCAAAATGAGGCCCATTTTCATTTTAGGAAAAAATTCAAGAGCACTTCTTATTTTAGAAGAGTGATGTTGAAACTACTTGTATCTAATGATCCCCTGTAGCAGGTTTCCTCAACCTCGGCCCTCCATATGATTTTGGTCTCCAACTCCCATGAACCCTAGATAGCAGAACCAGCGGTCAGGGATGATGGGATTTGTAGTCTCAAAACATCTGGAGGGCTGAGGTTGAGGAAGCCTGCCCCATAGCTAACAAGTTTTATACTTCACATGTGATAGTATTTTGGGGTGAACTGTCCAGGAGGGAAGCACACTTGTATGACTTTAAGTGCAAATACCAGAAATTTCTCCTGCCCAATGGGAGCTACATAAGAACACAATTTTTTGTGCCTTCTCTTTCTAATGGGAAATCATATCTGCTGCCTTTAAGGGAATTTCAAACCCTTCTGTTCAGTGAAGAAGTTGCAGAGTTGCCATTTTTGCTGGCCATTTAATATTAATCAGTAGTTTTACAAGTCCCCACCCCTGACTAAAACAATTTGATTTGCGTGAACATTTTGAGTCTACTCTTCCTGACTGGGATTTTTATGTCCTTCCCATAAACAAAAATGATTGCAATAAAGAGGTTTGGGTAACCGTTCAGGAGTAATTACTCAAACATAGCAGCATGCCATTGCGATCATTAAGTCAATATTTTGTTCATTGTAATTAAACATTTATGTTATTCCTACTGTTTTAAACCTGCTCTCACCCTCCTGCAGGGTGTGATGTTTTCGCCTGCCTCCATCAGTCAGACGTTATTACCCTCTTCCCCGTCATGGAGCATATTTAAAATGCCTTTGTACATTAGATTTGATCCAGCTACGGTTCTATTAAACATGACTTTTAAACTGAAAATCTTTTATCAAATCAGATACCCAGCAAAAGTCCAGAATTCACTTGTCTGTGACCTGTTTCAGCTCTTATTAATATGATGCTGGGCATTTAGGAAGAGGTTATTGTGGTGTTTGCCCGTTCTTTTTTAAAATGTCTGTACAGGGGAAGAGAAAGAGTTAGTAGGTAGACCAATAGAAAAGCCAGAGGCAGAGCCTACCTGTTTATAAAAGGGCTTAGCCTGAGATCTGGGGTGGTTGGTCTTGATTGATTGATTGATTGGTTGGTTGGTTGGGAAAAGGCAGTTGGGAAAGCAGTTGGCAGACAGTTGGAATTAGAGAGACAGTTAGTGAAGTCGTTTCTTGTGTGAGGGGAGGTAGAAGAGTTAGAGACAGGATAAAATTAAGGCTAAGAAGGTAATGAGTAACAATGCAGTTAAAGTTTATTTGTGTCTGCAGTAAACTACACTCTTCTTTGTTAACTTAAGAACCTGACTGAGACTAAGTGATTTACCGGGGAGGACCTGGTTGGTGGCAGCGGATTAGTGGTGTACGGGTCAATAGTCCGTGAGACGACCGGGGGCTCCGTACGAATGCCACAGTTATCCATATGGTATTCCAGTGTCTGCTTTGAACTATGGAACTTGCTTCCACATGATGCAAGGCTACCAACTTAGAAAAGTGGGAGACACAAGTGGGGGTGCTCAGCTCCTGTTTTTGGACTCACTCCATAAGCCTCTGGCTGACCACTGGGAGAATACTGGATTAAATGGAAAACTAGAACGTCAGAGAGAAGGTTTCTGGCTTCCAGTTCTCCCTAATGTGTGTGTGTAGGGAATACAGTGGTGCCTCGCAAGACGAAATTAATCCATTAATTAAGTCTCTTCGTCTTGCGGTTTTTTCGTCTTGCGAAGCACGGCTATTAGCGGCTTAGCGGCTCTTAGCGGCTTAGCGGCTATTAACGGCTTAGCGGCTTTAAGAAAAAGGAAAGGAACTCACAAAAACTCGCAAGACGTTTCGTCTTGCAAAGCAAGCCCATAGGGAAATTCGTCTTGCGGAATGACTCAAAAAACGGAAAACCCTTTCGTCTAGCGAGTTTTTCGTCTTGCGAGGCATTCGTCTTGCGGGGCACCACTGTATAGGGAATTCCCACCCACCCTCACAGGGAAATTAATCATGAAGTTCTCTACTTGCCATCTAAAGTATCACCCTATACATCAGGGCTGCATAGACATCAGGTGTGCAAGATCTCATTTATTAAAATAGACTCCAGAGACCCGAGTACAGAAGGCTAAAGAATTTAGAGTCCAGGAATTGAATACCAGGACTGAAATGAGCTCACAGTCTGTAGCTATTATGCCCCCACATGACTTTCTTCATTTCAGCAGTATGGGGGTTTTTTTGGCTGGGGGGAGTTGTCTGCCATTTTGTTGTTACTGTTGTAAAGAAAGCGTGAGTCAGAAAACTTTGCTGACCTACTTCAAGGACAGCTCCATTGGTTGGAGTGTGGTGCTGGTAATACCAAGGCCGCAGGTTCTATTCCCACATGGGAAAGCTGCATATTCCTGCACTGGAGGGGGTTAGACTAGATGATCCTCAGGGTCCCTTCTAACACTACGATTTTAAGTCACTCAGAGATCTCTACAAGCAGATTTTGGCTCTGCCATTAGGCAGAGTGAGGCATCACCCTTAGCTACAGACTTCTGAATATGGAACAGTGTCAACACCATCTTGAAGTTTGCCTCAAGGTGCAAAATATCCTGATCCTGATCCACCGCCTGCCAATTCATGTTAGATAAGTCTACTAAGGAGTAAGCACCACTGAGTACAATGGAACTTAGTCCCAGGAAGGGATGT
Source organism: Podarcis muralis (assembly GCF_964188315.1). Taxonomy (NCBI): domain Eukaryota; kingdom Metazoa; phylum Chordata; class Lepidosauria; order Squamata; family Lacertidae; genus Podarcis; species Podarcis muralis. Next base: position 54,020,831 of record NC_135666.1, on the reverse strand, counting down.
CAGACAATTCTGGTGAAAACAAAACGGTCTGGAGACTGCCCAGGTTCACTCATTGGTCTGATGTCTGGAACAGAAGTCAATCCAGTGAATACATTTGGTATTCGCTGTTGTTGCTCACAGTTCTCGAATTATACATTACACCTGTCAATGCACACACACACCCCGAGTGAGAGACTTGCATTGCATTTAACTCTGTATCGAAATGAATGGGGTGGAATAATGTAACAATATAATTTATATGAGTTACATAATTAATTACTTGTGGGACGCGGGTGGCGCTGTGGGTAAAACCTCAGTGCCTAGGACTTGCCGATCGTGTGGTCGGCGGTTCGAACCCCCGCAGTGGGGTGAGCTCCCGTCGTTCGGTCCCAGCTCCTACCCACCTAGCAGTTCGAAAGCACCCCTAAGTGCAAGTAGATAAATAGGTACCGCTTTATAGCAGGAAGGTAAACGGTGTTTCCATGCACTGCGCTGGTGCTGGCTCGCCAGAGCAGCTTCGTCACACTAGACACGTGACCCGGAAGTGTCTTCGGACAGCGCTGGCTCCCGGCCTCTTAAGCGAGATGAGCACGCAACCCCAGAGTCAGTCACGACTGGCCTGTACGGGCAGGGGTACCTTTACCTTTAATTAATTACTTAAGCTAAGTGAGCTTGCAATGTAATTAATTACTTAAGCTAAGTGAGAAGGGCAATGACAGGCCTAGACAGCATCTTGAGCAGTAGAGACGTCACCTTGCCAACAAAGGTCCGTATAGTTAAAGCTATGGTTTTCCCAGTAGTGGTGTATGGAAGTGAGAGCTGGACCATAAAGAAGGCTGATCGCCGAGGAATTGATCCTTTTGAATTATGGTGCTGGAGAAGACTCTTGAGAATCCCATGGACTGCAAGAAGATCAAACACATCCATTCTTAAGGAAATCAGCCCTGAGTGCTCACTGGAAGGACAGATCGTGAAGCTGAGGCTCCAATACTTTGGCCACCTCATGAGAAGAGAAGACTCCCTGGAGAAGACACTGATGCTGGGAAAGATGGAGGTCACAAGGAGAAGGGGGCGACAGAGGACGAGATGGTTGGATAGTGTTTTCGAGGTTACCAGCATGAGTTTGACCAAACTGCGGGAGGTAGTGGAGGACAGAAGTGCCTGGCGTGCTCTGGTCCACGGGGTCACGAAGAGTCGGACACGACTAACCGACTAAACAACAACAACAACATATTGATGACTAAATTACAACAGGACAAGCTCTCTCACATGGAGGTAGCTTGGTCCTTTATATCATCTTGCCCAGTGGTAAGCCTGGCGTGCTCTGGTCCATGGGGTCACGAAGAGTCGGACACGACTAAACGACTAAACAACAAGTGAGCTTGCAACAGGGATGAATAGCGCAGTTTGGGGCAGAAGAGAAATTGCAGGGGAACAGAAACAGGGCTGCATATGATGGGTACAACGCAGAATGGAAAACAATGCCTTCTTACATCCCTACTCCCAGGTAAGCATGTACATGATTGCAAGACTGTTCATATTGGGAATATCGTTATTACATAGTTACTTTTCAAAGTAATGAAACTCTTCAACTATTGAATAACACAATTGCCACATTACTTGCGTTCCTAAAATATGCAAAGGCATTTGATTTATTCTCCTTTAAAACTGCTTGCGGAGCCCTAAAGGTGCCTGTTCTTCACGCAAACAGCATACTTTGAACATTAAAATCTACACTTGTAGAAGTTATGATCAAAATTACAGAAATGCATTTTAATTTCCTCCAGGGCCAAACAAGCAAGAGCAGACTATTTCCTACTGTTCTTTTAATAAAAAAAATGTCTGCTTGAGAAACATCTGCTTCAGGAATTATCTTTAAAAGTTTGTTGCAACAATTTCAGGCGCTTGTATTATTTCACAACTGGATCAAGAATATGTGCGCAGGGCTTCCCACAAGCATTAAAATGAGTTGGAAAAGTTAATAAATATTAATGAAGCATGAAACCGAGAATCTACAGGTGATCCTGCTAGGAAACCAAAGATTTGCTGCAATCTCTGCTGCTGTTGACTTGGCTGTAATCTCTGTTAAGTGCTCTGAAACCAGGCCAGAAGAGAGGGAGATCAGCAGAGATAAGGCACTCTCATATATGCATTTGACTGAAACAAAATTCTTTAAAGTGAGCATGTTTACCATTTACAACTAGCACGCAAAATTAAGGGACAGCTCTAATATTTGTCCTGTGATCCATTCACAACATGCAGATTCCAAAAGATAATGAAAAATTGCACAGCCCAAGAAAAAGCAAGAATCTTGATAGCATAGGGAATCTCCTTTCTTTTAACTTGAAGCCTCGGGTTCGAGTCCTACCCTCCAGAGCAGGAGAAAACAATATAATTAATGGGTGGAGATCTGGGCTTGTGGATTCCTAACCTTCTGCCCCTTGTTGATATAACATCTGAAAAGGGCTCAAATCAGTAAAAGATAAGACGATCAAGGCTGATTAATTAATGATGGTCAAGAAAGGGTCTCTCTTCTCCGGTGGTAATTTGGGTGGCAGAAACTATGTGTGGGATATATCTTGTTTTAGGGGTGGGCCTAGCTTATTTTTGTAGGTTTCAGGGATGGAACATTCCTCAAGGCTTTTTGTGATCTTTGTGAACTTTTTAAACGTTTGGTGGGGAGGGGGCACTTAACTGACAAATACAGGTCAGAAGAGGGCTTGGAAAAGAAGAATTTTGAAAAGAAGCCCACAGTAAGCCTGCAATAAGATACAGCAGTGTTCTTCCTTGAGAATGGCCCAGCGGGAATGCAATGTCTTCCCCCCAAAGCTTTTCTGATTAATTAAAAATGACTGGTCCCACCTGAGATGACTAAACATGGGGCAAGGGGCCAGCATTGATCCTATTAGCATTGAATATATGTTGGCTCTGTTGTTTTTGGTGAGTATAAAGACAAAACAAAGAGATCAATATGCAGGATATAAATACGACAATGTTTTTTGGGAAGCGGTGTCAAAAAGATAAAGGGAAAGCAATTTTGGGGAGAAAAAGCATCAGATCAACAGCAAGAACAAAGACTGTTTTTTTTTTGTCTGTTTGTCCCCCCGTCACCAAAAAGTGTGTGTGTATCTCACCATGCATCTATTAAATATTTCTAGAGAGATTTCCATTTCACCAGTAATCAACGCTGTACATTTGGGATGTTTAATTGCAAAAGTTAGAGCATCTATTACAAAATGGGTTGCATTTTAGCTCACATTCCAGAACAGGCACCATTCACTGTTTCAAAGTACTGCCTAACAGGTATTCTAACTGCTTCCTGGCTTGCAAGTACATACCTCTCTAACTCAGTCTTAGCTCAGCTCAGCTTGTTAGTGTTTACACTTTGTCTTCATTTATGAGTTTGCAGTTATTAGTTATTATAATTTCTCCCCGTCTAAGCACTGGACAATTTGCCAATGCTTATTTCTGTTCCAGGTGAAAGTGATGGTCAGGCTTGTCGCTGTAAAAAGTGCACTACTTCTGAATATCCCCCATTTGATGCAATTAGCTTGATTGTACAAAAAGTCACTACTCCCATATTCACAACATGCAATCTGTGTTAAGTGTTTGGCAACGGTTCAAAAACCTGTTGCTTTATTCTGGATAATTCTTTCCATCTGCAGATTATTGCTCTATGAAAGGAAAATAATGAGTATTAGTTGCCTCTGAACCACCAATCAATGTCAAGAAATAAGCAGGGGAAAATCGAAATAAAATTTTCAAATAAAAAATTATTAATAAAAAATAAATCACCAGTATGGGCGGGGCAGGGGGGAAGAGATTTGGACCCACTTCCAGGAAAATGAGCATTATAACCTGAAAATGAGCATTATAAACTGGGATAGAATTTTCTGAAAATCACAATGTCATATTTTTCTACACTGATCTTTCTCTACTGCGACCTTTTATGATATTTCCTATTCATTTTTCTTTTATTCAAATATTAGACGTGTGCAAGAAAATGAAGTCAAAAGCATTCTTCAATGCTACAAAAATGTTGCAGTACTATAACAATACATTTTAACTAGTTTTCACCACTACAGCTATTTTTTTAACTATTACTATTATTATTACTAATTACATTTCTATACTGCCCTTCATCCTAGGACCACAGGGCAGTTTACAATATCAAAACACAAAAAATATATAGCATAGTAAAAATAAGCATAACCCCGACCAAATGAAGATTAAAAGGCCATCGATTGTTTAATTATATCAATTGCTTCCAAGCCTGCCTTTTTAAATTATTGTCATTTAATCTAGTTGGTGCCATAAGCTTTTTTGTCATTCACAAATCCTCTTTAAAATTCATACATACAGTAGAACATGATATATTCTTCTAAATCTAACATGTTTTCCTTCTGAAATTGTCATCAACATATCTCATTTCCATTCTACCTGACCATTGTGCCCTGATGACTCCAAATCAATTATAATCTCATATATACTCATAAAAAGTAGAGACATCACCTTGCCAACAAAGGTCCGTATAGTAAAAGCTATGGTTTTCCCAGTAGTGATGTATGGAAGTGAAAGCTGGACCATAAAGAAGGCTGATCGCCAAAGAATTGATGCTTTTGAATTATGGTGCTGGAGGAGACTCTTGAGAGTCCCATGGACTGCAAGACGATCAAACCTATCCATTCTTAAGGAAATCAGCCCTGAGTGCTCACTGGAAGGACAGATCCTGAAGCTGAGGCTCCAATACTTTGGCCACCTCAAGAGAAGAGAAGACTCCCTGAAAAAGACCCTGATGTTGGGAAAGATGGAGGGCACAAGGAGAAGGGGACAACAGAGGACGAGATGGTTGGACAGTGTTTTCGAAGCTACCAGCATGAGTTTGACCAAACTGCGGGAGGCAGTGGAAGACAGGAGTGCCTGGCGTGCTCTGGTCCATGGGGTCACGAAGAGTCGGACACAACTAAACAACTAAACAACAACAAATATACTACTCGGAGTACCTTTAACCTGATTATCAGATGCAATTGATAACTCAAAATTTGTTGGGCCTCTTAGTAAACTGAATGTCCTTATGTGTGTGTAGAATATACATATGTTTGCATATGACTGTGCATACAATTAGGCGCTCCATCCCTAATACTATGCTATGCTTTGTGTTGTACAGAAACAAAGCCAAGGGAAAATCTGTCCCCTGGCTTCAACATAGCATGATGGTCACTTTCCATGCTTCAGGGAAGCAGCAAAAGCCACCGGATAACTTCTGCTAACAATTTCCCATGGTTCCCAGTGAAAATTGAAAAGCAGAACTGAACATTGTCGCCACATAGTACCAGCAATGTAACTGAGTCCCAGCAGAAATGGCACTGATGCAAAGTTTGAATGCAAAAGTCAATTCCCAGATCCTTTAGCTAAGCAAAATCAACATCATCCAGTATAGTTACACTGCCATCTACTGCATTCTTTAAATATAACTTTTTAGAGGTGGTAAAAATTGCATTTCTGTTTGAAGCGTAACTAAAGGCAAGTTGGGAATTAATTTGCAGGCGTTTTAAAGGCGGAAAATAATGCAATAACTAAAATGCAGATTTTAGTCTTTGAAATCTCTCTCCCCCTTCCTTACAAAAATAGATGTCTCAAACCCAAAATAGGCGGCTGGGACTAAACAGCAATTAATCACCACAACAAGCAACAAAATCCACTGAACTGCCAAAAGAAACAGCTCAGGAAAAGTTAAAGGGAAGGCACTGTATAGGGGGAAATATCCTTTCCATTCACAGATTCAGAGGATTAAACTGGTGAAATACTTATATGCCAACAAGGTGAATACTTCCACTTTCTTGGAGTTATTTACTGAAATTTCAGTAGTTGCAGATACAGATACTTCTGAAGACCCTACCATTTCCTATGTATGATTGTCATATTTCTACATGTTGGGATTATAGGGTTGTATTCAATGCAGCTGCAGCAGAGTTCTGTTGGTGCAACAGGACTTCTACTTCTTCTGCTCTGCCTAGACCTACAAAAAAAAATCTACTCACTCCTTTGGAGCTGATTTTTAGGGTGCAAGGTGTGCTGGGAGGGGCAGGAGAGGAAAAGGAAGTTCCACTGCATGAAAGGAAGTTGGCTGCATGAGTACAATTGCAGCATTGGAAAGAGTCCTTAGTTAAGGTTGGAACCTATGCATGTTGACCTGACAATATTTCCATGTCCCTTTGTGCACATTCCCTATGCCGTGGGAATGTGCACAATCACTGCCGCATGTGCACATTCTCTATTCAGCCCATATTAACTACAACAACTGCACAAAAATAAAATATGCCCCCTTCTCCCATTCACCTGACGCTCTTTATCTATGCCAATAGAGTACAGGGAATGGGAAGGAGCAGTCGTTCATACAAACAGAATAAAGATGAACTATTTTTTAAAAAATCTGTTTCGCTTAATATTTGGAAAGTCATCTGCATCTTCATAAACCATAGTTTGTGAAACTATGGATGAGTTATGGCTGCACACTCCAACCCTGCCCTGCTGCCACTGGCTTTGGTACAGTAATCTTGACTTGCGTTAAGCTTGAGTTCCCGATTACATCCAAACTGGGAAACTGGCTTTATGTCGGTTAACAAACCAGGACAAAAAGCTCAGACTAGATCTTGTGACAGGAGGAAGGAAGGGAGGGATGGAGGGAGGAGGGAGGAATGTACAGCCATGGTGCTCATCCACAGCATTATAAACCATGGTTTACAAGACCACAGATGATCCTTCAAACAAAGCCATAGTTTGAAAGTTATGACTTTGAGATCATATTGCTTTCTTCATCAATTCCATTTAAAATGAATGAGTTTAGATAAACATTTTAGGCCTTAAGTAGGAATCTGTATTAACAAAAATGTGTTAACACTGAAAGTTTTAGGTTTTAATTTTTTTTCTGGATATCAGGCATGACTCGCACAAACTGAAGCCCTTTCAAATTATCATTGAGATTAATGGGAGATACATAAGGACGTGATTAACATGATTACTGAAATCAGTGGGAATTAACTATTAGTTGACAAAATCCTGCCTTTATAATGAAGGTGATAAACCCCAGGAAGTGTTTTGCCCAATTTTTACTCTTCAGAAATGAGAAGAGCAAAATATAGTTGAACAACAACGTAAGTACATTCATATTTCGCAAAACCCAGCTGGAACACGGTAGTAGCTAAATGCTGTATCACTGTCAGGCAAATGATTTATTAAATATGCTACTCTTTTTTTCCTCCAAAAGGATACCAAAAATATTACAAAATTTCTGGCATTGCTTTAAAAGCTCTATATTTAGGCTAAAGTTTAACTAGTATCACTGAGCTCAATAAAAGAGTAATGCAAATGGTTCATTTTGCCTGCCAAAAATACAGAATATTTGACAGAAAATTGTATCTTTTCCATAATTACTAGCATAAACAATTGTTCTCTGCTTGGTTCAACCAGGGGTAAATGCATATCAAGGAATTAATACCTCCCAGTTCTCAGAACGACGGACCTATGGAACAGTTGTTTATTTTTAAAATGTAGCTGCTCTTTTAAGTTTATATGTCTGAGAATTTTATAATCATATGCGCTTATTTGCAATTTTAAAGTTGGCATATATAGTGTGTCTTGGCTTGGGTTCTTAAGAATACTGGATATTTTGAAAGGTCTGCTGCACCACAAAAGGACTTCTTGCTTTCCAGTGGATTAAATATGTTTATCTGGTGCCAAGATAAAAGCTAGACTGTGTAACTGGTTTTTGATGTATGCAGGGTCCCCATTGGACAAACTTTAAAATCAGATAGACTGTTTACCCACATGATTGCAGACGATGTGTTGCCTTTGCAAGCATATACCCAGACCACCAACAAAGTGCAATTACTTGTGAAGGACAAATGGAAATACACTGAAGAATAAGGAGAGGCTTGACCAAGTTCCTATTTCTATGAAGTGGCAACTGTGCATAATCCATCTCGTTTCTCTACCGAATCTGTCACAGTGTTTGTGCATACAGCAGAACTGTCAATGCTCATACTAGCTCATTTGTGAGTAACTTCCTATGCCCTGGGCATGGTAGATGAAATTTTAACAGCCTTATCCTACATGGACCTTCTTGGAGCTCAGACCTTCATGGGTTTAAAAAACTGAGGCTTAGCGCACAGGTTTCTCCTTTCCTTCAACAGCAAGTCTCACCCTGCCTGGAGTGCAAAAGGACTTCTGATTTCATTCTCTTTGGATTTGTTCATACATGCATGTTCATCCAATGAATGACAACAGATTTGCCACCCCCAAAATAATGCATTTCAATGGAGTCTGTTCACACGTTTAGCTGTGAGCTAGCCAAAGCTGAACAAGTGATGCAGCTGCCTGAACCCACTGGGCCTTTGAACTTAACTCATGTAGTTGCTGCCTTGTACATGTGCACATCACAGCAAAAGGATGGAAAGTCCATGCCTGCTTGGAACAGGCTTTGGACTAGAACATGGACTGGTCCGGATCCAGCCCAATTGCCTTCTAAATCCAGCCAGCGGACAGTCCGGGAATTGGCATGTTTTTACATGAGTAGAATGTGTGCTTTTATTTAAAATGTATCTCTGGCTTATGTGTGGGGCATAGGAATTCATTCATATTTTTCCCAAAATATAGTCCGGCTCCCCACAAGGTCTGAGGGATAGTGGACCAGCCCCCTGCTGAAAAAGTTTGGTGACCCCTGGACTAGAAGATACTGGAAGATGCCCTGTTCTGGAGAGCTCAGCAAAGTCACACTCCAATTACCAGTCATTCACTGCATGACTTCATGGTAACTGCAAATTTCATAAGCCCATCCTCCCCATGGATGCTCCTAATGGATATCAGGAGTATTGACTGTGAAGTCACATTTTCTTGAAGGAGGAAGTTGCAAGTATTAAGCATTTTTGTAAAGAGCCAGCTTAATGTAATAAACTTCAACTGTACAAGTTCCTGCAGCTTGCCGAATCTAAACATGAAGGAAGCAAGATGGGAGTTTCCATCCAATTGTCCCACAAAGTTCATCTTCTGAGGTTCTGCTTCAAATCCCTTGATCTCAGGAGGCAAAGTTGGTATCAACTAGGGTCAGTTGGCAAGGCCTTGCCAAGCAAGTTCCGCCAGGCCCCATTACTCTATTGCTTTAGTGGCTGGTGAAGACCTGGCTTCTTAAAACAGTCTTTGATCAGTTGTGTAATTTTTGCTGGCTCAGTTTAATAGATGTTAAATAAATACTATTAACTTATTAATTTGAATGTGTGTTGGGGTACAGAGGAGCCAGGTTGCCCTAAAAATTGAGGGGACCTGGATTGTATTGACTCCCAGAAATATTGTCTTGTTTCAAAATAATTATGTACCAGTATGGAACAAAGTTAAATGAGACTTAGAGGTGTGGGGTAGAATGAAATTATCATTTTGGGGAAGAATTGCAACGATAAAGATGAGTGTGTTACCGAAAATGCTGTTTTTGTTCCAAGCAATTCCAATAATTAAAGGAGTTGCAATATTTAAAGAGTGGCAAAAAATATAAAAATATATTTCAAGATATATCTGGCAGGGCAAAAAGCCGATAATAAAATTTAAGTTGTTAACAGATTTAAAAGAGAGGGGAGGCTTCGCCCTGCCAGATATGAGATTATATTATGAAGCATCGTGCATATGTTGGTTGAAAGAATGGATGAAATTAGAAAATACAGATTTGTTAGATTTGGAAGGATATGATAATAGATTCGGTTGGCACGCATATTTATGGTATGAAAAAAAAATAAAGGTTTCGAAAATCATATTATTAGAGGATCTCTGATTGAGGTATGGGTAGGTACAAAAACCTACTTGAACCAAAAATACCACACTGGTTATCACCATTAGAGGTGATGAGTGTTAAAAAGATCAATATGACTGGGAGGTGGATAACATATGGAAGTTTAATTGAGAAAGAGGGAAGTAAGTGGAAAATGAAACCATATGAAGAAGTGAAAGAATACGTAAACGATTGGCTGCATTACTTTCAGATTAATGAAATGTTTAGAAAAGAGGTTGCAGAAAGAGGCTATTTTGAAAAAAGAATCTAGGTTTCAACGAGAAGTATTGAATAAGGAAGTTAAAAATTTATCTATGATGTATAAATTATTATTGGAATGGCATTTGAAGGATGAAGAGATTAAATCAGTTATGATTCAATGGGCCAAAGACTTTGGATATAACATTCAGTTTGATGATTGGATAAAATTGTGGAAGGAAGGGATGAGATTGACGGCATGTACCACAATTAAAGAAAATGTTATGAAAATGATATATCGATGGTATATAACACCAGTTAAATTAAGTAAGATGTATAAGGTGAGTAATAAATGTTGGAAATGTAAGGAGAAAGAAGGGACATTTTATCATATGTGGTGGGAATGTAAAAAAATGAAGTGCTTCTGGGAAATGATATATAATGAGATAAAGAAAATACTGAAATATGCATTTGTTAAAAAACCAGAAGCATTTCTATTAGGAATATTAGGTGGTGAAATAAAAAGGAACGATCAGAAAGTATTCCTGTATGCAGTAACAGCAGCCAGAACTCTTTTGGCCCAGAAATGGAAACAAGAAGAAATGCCTACGATTGAAGAATGGAGATCGAAATTAATGGATTACGCGGAACTGGACAGATTGACAGGGAGGATTCGCAACCGACGAGACCAAAGATTCACTGAGGACTGGAGTAAATTTACAGAATATATTAATGATATAACGATATAAATGATAATGATATAACGTTTGTAAGTTTTCAAGAAGCTCTTTAAGAAGATTTGGTAGAAATATTGTTTAAACAACATGGAAAGATATATATATAGTGCAATATAAATTAAGAAATGTGAAGATTTGTGATAATTACGGAAAATTATCAGACATGTTGATGGAAGTATAAAAGAAAAAAAGATATGTGATGAGTTTTTGTTGTTTAATGATGTTATAAATTTGTCTTTATTGGAAAATTAATAAAAATCATGTAAAAAAAAATTGAGGGGACCTGTCACATTGTCTGGAGGAGGCCAAGTGCTCTGGAGGAACTGGCCACTGAAGCTACAAGGTGTATGACGCTAGGCCCCCTCAACACTGAGTGGGCCCAGCCCCTTTCTAACAAATATTGAGGGCGCCAAAGACACAGCAGCCCCCTAGAGCTGTTGTGTGCCTGTAGTGGTGGGTTGCTAGTCTCCTCAAACCTATTTGGAGAAATAGGCAGGACAGAGACTTTTAAAATAATAATAATCTGCCATCATTCCTTCATGTGTGTGGAGTGATTTTGACAGTTCACAAGAAGTCATCCTGTACTCACTTACACCAGAGTAGTCTTCTGCCTGTTCCAATTGATTTCCTCACTGTGATACACAGTTCTGTTCTGAGTATGCAGAATAAAGGCTGTGATTATAACCTGAACTCATTTGGAACAGATGACCTCATTTAAACGTCACTCTTGGAAAATAAATGAAACATACGAATGCTGGGTCAGAAACTAAACTCCTATTATATTTATCCAAAAGATTTGCCAAAAATAAAAGCTACATTTGATATATGCTAGTATTGTGTTTCAATTACCATGTCGTGGTAAAAGGGGTGAGGAGTATTTTGAGGTGAACATATCAGGATTTATCAACTATGAAACAAACTGCAGCTCATAAAAAGTTATGAGGAAGTTAGAAAGCTGCTAAGTGACAGCTTTTAAAAAACACACATACCACAACAATGAAAAACTTATTGTTTTGTGATTTGGGGCTCCAACTTTTTATTTGTTTAGTTTGGACAAGTTTGCTTTAAAAAAATAAGTATTTGTATTTGTATTATTTTTGCTCTTCGTAAACTGCTCTGAGATACTTTCCTGACTGAAGAGCAGGGTAACAAAAAAATGTTGTAAATAAATAAACAAAACAATCCCAGGAAATCACAAAATGAGCACTCACATCATATATTGTGGGTGCCCTTTGCGGGATCGCGTGCAATGCTACAGTTCCCAGGGAACTTGCTAGTAGAAAGGGGCTGGCCTGCTTCTCAGTGTATTATTCAGAGGTTCATGCCCAGCCGCAGTATTGAGTTTCATTGCTGGGAGGTGGGGCCAGCCCCATCATAAATAGGGGGAGGAGCCGGTATTAGCCAGGCAGACGGCTCTGGAGATTCACCTTCCCTACCCTCCCTTACTTAATGTTTTCTTGTTTGCTGGTTAACTTTTGCTCCCTGTTTAGCGGACATTCTGCTACGTTGAAGGACCGGGAAGAAATTTTCCCACATTGGCAGGTTTTGTCTTCCCCGTAGCAATTTGTCACAACTTTGGCGGTTATGGCCTTGGGTGGAATCCTTTAGTCTTTTCTTCCCTATAATGGAGGAGGGAGTGGTGATTCACTCCCCCTGCGGCGGCGATTCCAGGGTCCTCTCTTAAAGGGCTTATATAAATGGGTGTCCCTGGCCATGCACTGAAAAGTTGTCAGTGAACTACGCTGTGTGTGGGGATATGGGCTGGGCTGCCTGCCTACACTTATGTCGCACAGAGCACCCCCATATCCCAGTTGCCCTGATGTGCCCCAGTTCCCCCGGCTGGGGGGCTGGGAGGGATACACGCCCAAGGCCTAAGCCAAGGTCGCCCTACATTCGGAAGTTTAATAAAGTTGTGGCCTGATTTTAATTCCATAACGTTGTCAGTCTTTGTTTCCTTTCCCACGATCCCTGGAGGCTGGGGCTGTCACGCAAATAAAAGTCTCTTTAAAAGGTAACTGTGACATTGGTCGCATGCTTGTTTGAATGCACACGCCAATTTGTTCAGTGCAGTTTATTCCCAACTAAGCATGCACAGGGCCGCAAGCCCAGGATGCGCTTTTCCAAGTAATGGTTACCTGGATAAGGCAGCATTCTTCTGAATGCTTGACCTTTGAGGAAGGTATTTATTTGAAAAAGGCATTCTGCTAGGGCAGGGGTCAGCAACCTGCGGCTCCGGAGCCGCATGTGGCTCTTTTACACCTTTGCCGCGGCTCCAGGGCGGACACTAGCGAGGGGAGGAGGCGCATTGTGTGCCCCGACACTCCCCACTGTTTTAAATGTCGCAATGGTTTTGCGGCTCCCAGTTTGTTTTTTTCTTCGGTCCAAGTGGCTCTTTTTGTCTTAAAGGTTGCAGACCCCTGTGCTAGGGGATGCTGGATGGTACATGCAAAATAATAATAATAATAATAATAATAATAATAATAATAATAATAATAATAATAATAATAATAATTTTATTTATACCCCTCCCTTCCCGGTTCAAAAAACCAGGCTCAGGGCAGCTAACAACAAATTTAAAACACTTAATTGATACAACAAAAAACAGCATAAAATACAGTATAAAACATGAATAACAATAAATTCAGAATTCAAAAATCAATTTAGGAGGACAATCCATCCAGTAAGCATTAGATGATCACCAGGGCTAGCTGGCTAAATTAGTCCTATTTGGGCCAGCAAGGAGACCGGGGAGAATTAGTTGTGGGATCCCAGAGCAGATAATCTTCATAAAAAGGGGAGGGGGAGGGAAGGAAGGGGAATAAAAGATCAGGCTAAGTTCAAATTGAAAGCCAGGTGGAATAGCTCTGTCTTACAGGCCCAGAGGAAGGAGGTTAAATCCTGCAGGGCCCTAGTCTCATGAGACAGAGCATTCCACCAGGTCAGAGCCATCACTGAGAAGGCCCTGGCCCTGGTGGAGGATAATCTGACTTCTTTAGGGCCCGGAACCTCTAAACTATGATTATTCATGGACCTTAAGGTCCTCTGCAGGGAATACCAGGAGAGGCGCTCCTGTAAATACGAGGGCCCTAAGTAGGCAGATAACAGGACCTCCCTCCCACTTTCCCCTGGTACTTCAGCCCCACATATAGAAGAAGGATCACAGCTGGAGGCAGCAATGCTTCTGGATACCAGCTCGACTCGTGCTTGTGGGTTTCCCACAGGGATCTGGTTGTCTACTGTGAGAACATGATGCTGGACTTGTTGGGCCATTGCTCTGATCCAGCAAGGCTCTCTCTTATGTTCTTTTGATCTCTGGACTGAAATGACAGGCTATGCCGAAAATCGCTGGCAAAGGATTCATATATATCTTTTCCTGTTAGAAAACATTCAGCTGTGCATTTTAGCCAGCAGAATAAAGACGAATAGCACACTGTGAGGCCACAGAGAGGGAACAGGGGACAAGTTGCATTTATAATGGTGCTGAGCTCCCAAGCAATTTCAAGCTCTTCTTTTACAACATCACAACTGCTTTTCGACTGCACAAATAAGCCGTGGGGTATTTACAGGAAGGCTGCTTTCAACATCTCCTTAAACAGGGCCTGTGTATCTGTGGCCAACACTGAGCAAGACAGTGATAAACAAGGTATTCCTTTTGTGAAAGAGAGCTTTGTATGTTAAAATTGCGTTATTAAGAAGGGACTGAAAAGCTACTGTAATGGAAAGAATGTGATATTTACATTAGAGTTTGCCATGGCAGCTGTGAATTTGCCTGACTTTATGCTTCAAGGCCTATTTTTGAGGCAGGGGTGTTAGGGTAAAATGGCTAGTGTCTTTTAAACTGTGGCTAACCCCCTTTACCCTCTTGAAAGAGACCATATTGGCTGTGAATCCTGGAAGACCTTGCAAGCATTTTTCCGCCTGGGCTGGGAGGACGGAGCCTGGACTGACTCCAGCTACAAAAGCTCAGACTGTTAAACAGAATCTTGGGCTGGGGGGGGGGGGGCGTGTTTGGCATTTGTTGTTGTTATTGATGTTATTTTTTTATCTTTATTTTTAGATCTTATTATTTATGAGGAAATTGTTCAATTTGGTTGTGTACTTTTTGATGTGTTTTTTATTTATTGTTTATGACCGCCGAAGAATTGATGCTTTTAAATTATGGTGCTGGAGGAGACTCTTGAGAGTCCCATGGACTGCAAGAAGATCAAACCTCTCCATTCTGAAGGAAATCAGCCCTGAGTGCTCACTGGAAGGACAGATCCTGAAGTTGAGGCTCCAATACTTTGGCCACCTCATGAGAAGAGAAGACTCCCTGGAAAAGACTCTGATGTTGGGAAAGATGGAGGGCACAAGGAGAAGGGGACGACAGAGGACAAGATGGTTGGACAGTGTTCTGGAAGCTACCAGCATGAGTTTGACCAAACTGAGGGAGGCAGTGGAAGACAGGAGTGCCTGGCGTGCTCTGGTCCATGGGGTCACGAAGAGTTGGACATGACTAAACAACAACAATGACTATGTTCATTTGCAATTATGTAAATCACCTCATGGTGTAAGCCGCCTTGAGTATGGTTAACTATGGAAAGGCGGCGTCTATGGGGCTCTGATGTAAGGCACTGAAGTTGCAGCTTGTAGGAGTGCTAGGCTGTCTGTCCCATAGAATCAAAGAACTGCAGAGTTAGAAGGTACCTTGTGGGTCATCTAGTCCCTGCAATGCCAGAATCTCAACTAGATCATATTAGAATCACAGTCTCTTCCTATGCTTCACTTGCATATTTGTAAACGAATCTCAAAAACTTCAAAAAGGAAGCCAAACTCAGGTATATGCTCTCCCTGGAATTTTTGAGTGCTTGAGGAAGTAGGCTGCATGTGTCACAGCTGTTTGTATTGGGAATTATGTTTCCTTGAGCTGGTGTGACTAAGCAAAAATGGAGGATGTGGCAGCAACAATGCAATTAATGGCATTTACATGCCTTTGTCCCTTGCATCTCCTTTTGACTCCCCTCACCCGCCCACAATGCAATCCGTTTAGATTGCAAGCTCCTAGGGGCAGGGATCTATCTTTTGGGTGTGTAACTAACACCACCATCAAAAAGATGGCCACACTTCTATGCAATTTCCTTACTGGTGGTGATGTGAAAACTGTGGGTTGCACAACAAATATAAATACTGTTTATTGGAGGCAGGGAAACATTTGCTTTAATTATTATTTTTTAAAAAACAACAACAACCAAAACATCCAAGTTTTATCATAGTGATGAATAAAGAGCAGAAAATGTCCTGAATAAAAAGCTGCCTAAAACATCTGACCAAATGACTCTTTATAATGGGGAATCATGCAGAGGACACTACCTGTTTTATGTTGGGCTCGTTTTGATGCTAAATAAGTCACGGAATTAGGTGCTAATGCGTGGCGCTGTGGGTTAAACCACAGAGCCTAGGACTTGCTGATCAGAAAGTCAGCAGTTCGAATCCCCGCAACAGGGTGAGCTCGCGTTGCTCGGTCCCTGCTCCTGCCAACCTAGCAGTTCGAAAGCACGTCAAAGTGCAAGTAGATAAATAGGTACCACTCCGGCGGGAAGGCAAACAGAGTTTCCGTGCACTGCTCTGGTTCTCCAGAAGTGGCTTAGTCATGCTGGCCACATGACCCGGAATTTGTACGCCGGCTCCCTCGGCCAATAAAGCGAGATGAGCGCCGCAACCCCAGAGTCGGCCATGACTGGACCTAATGGTCAGGGGTCCCTTTACCTTTTAAAGAAGCTACTTGAATATTGACTGGCAGAAAATTATGTGGAAGTAGCTTCTCGTTATGTATCTTCCATTTTCCCAATAAGGGGAATAAACTTTTTCCTGACATTTTATGTCCTCAGTGCGGAACACTGTTTGCTCATTAAAGCTAATGGATGCTAAATACTTAACAGGGACTGAAAGGGGGCCGGGGGGGGGGGGAGAGATGCACGTTTTATGCCAAGGCCGTGGCTAATCCTTGTGTCTGTGTTGTGTCTGACAGAAAGCTTACCTTCCACAGCAGCACAGCCAGAAACAGGAAGATGAGAATTCCCACCAGCAAGCTGATAGCAATGATCCATCCAACCACATAACCACGAGGCTCCAGATTATGCAAGGCTTCAAAGACCACCTACGAAGCAATTAGGAAAATATATATATATCATTTACACAACAAGTCTTCATTATTTCGTATGACAGACATGCTACACTGAATTCCCTATTAACATTTCCAAAGCATAGCGCAGTATAATAATGTCAAACACATTTGCAACTTTCAGCTGTCAAGGCTACTTTTCCTCAAGGGTTTTAAAAAAGCCTTTCCTTTTTTAAAAAAACCCCAAAATCAGATGTAAGCACTGATAATAAGAAATGTCTCATTCTCTGAAATTCCTTCTCATTGCCATTACTCCCCAGGCATAAAGTTCCATTCACTGCCAGCTATCACAAGGGTGTAGCAGCTGGCATGAAGATGCCAATCTCCTCTAATTTCCATTAAAACTTCTAGAAACTCATTCAAAAAAAGAAAGGACAGAACAGAATGTGTCAATTTTCAATGAAACCAGTCATCTGGTAGCAAAGCTTCAAGTGTTGAGAACTGTAACCTTACCAGGCCAAAAGGTCAAATCAAATTCACCAACCCTCCAGGCACGATTAAGTAATATAGTCTTAAGTTCCTTGAGCTATACATTAATGCAAAACATTATTTCACAGCATTTCTGTTAATTTTGCACTGGCTGGATTTCCTAAGTGGTATGTTGGTACTAAAGACCATTACTAATGCAACTACTACTATTGTCATTTATTATTGTTGATATTATTTAACAGCCAAGGCAAAATGTCTATATGTCATTTGTGCCTACTTGGAAAGATATTCCAATGTATCTATCCGCTGATCAGGGGTTAGCAATACATATCTGCCTTCCAGCAATCTACTCAAACCAGCAGACTCGTTTTTCCAGATATAACCTCCCAAAGTAGAGCCATACGTATTAGTGACGATGTTTCCCCGCTCTCAAATTGAAAATGAAATCAGATCACTCAAAATCATTCAATACTCCTGTATACAAGCTTCCTGTTGGAACACAATATTATGGTTTCACAGGCATGGACTCAAACACCACCCAAGGATATGCCAAGGAAGAAGAAAGAGCTAATGACAGGCTTTGACTTAGACTGTAAAGCCAACTGGAATTGACTCTGTTGCCGTCACCCAGTGCCACTATTGAGCAGAGTAGTTGAATCAGAACAATAGTAGTGTAAATTGACATAATATTTGCCGGGCATGGGATGGTTGGGGATTTTTTTTAGTAATGGAGTAGGAGGGATCTATTATTAAAATATTATGGTCATTGTTGCTTTTATGCATTTGTGATGTTCTTTTTATCCCTAACCTCAATAAAGCAATATGAGAAAGATGCAATGGTAGCCACTTAGATCATTTTATAAATTAAACTCTATTAAAATTCAATTCTATCAAGGGAATTATTACCCACAATGGCTTTTTTTAAAAAAGCCTCTATGTAGAGAGTCAGAATACTTTTGGACACTAAGTGCTGGGAACAAACAAAGACAAAGGCCGAAACCTTCATTCCCTGCTTCTGAACAGCTAGAGAAATTTGTCTGAATGCTGGACTAAATGGATCTTGGTCTGTTCCAGCAACGCAAGACTTCAAAAAAGAAAGGATGTCACTTTTATAAATATTTCTTTCGTTTTTAAGAAGCACAATCTATCAGCTCCAGTGAAAATAACAAAAAGGGTTTTGATCTAACACGCATCATGACGTGGCCACTGAAAGCATGAAGAAGTGGAAGCAATTCATCTTCCCCAGGTGTTGGCAAGGACGCGGGTGAAAAGGAAATGTGCCAGCCAGACGCCATGCTCTTGAACCGCTTACATCTTCCTCGCTAGCTAACAATCTGTTAAAGAGCAAATCCTGGTCTTGCCTTTCTTGGCTAGCTTAGCAGTAACATCTCCTTGTACTTAGCGCTGTCTTAGATCTGAGCGATCTCCAACGGCGAAACATATATTATGGTTGATACAGGAGAAAGGAAGACTGGGTTGGGAAAAGGCTGTGGGCCTAATTGAAATAAAAGGGTTATAAAAACGTGGAGTGAATCAGAGACTCATTTCTCATGCTTTGAACCAGATGCCCAAGAACCTGAGCACAAAACTGGATCCATTTTAGAATGCAGTTTGAATTCCAGCATTATTTCGCTCTTACAATTCTCAATGTATTGAAAAGCTCTTGCTGCAATTTATTTAGATTCTGCATTTCACGCTACACTAAAAGGGCCCTTCCAGGGGAATTTAGAGTTAAATGACTATTCCCCACCCCACCCCCGGGATTTGCTTAGAAATAAATTCACAGTGAGGTTTGGCCGGTGGCACTGTGACGAGGAGAATGCCTGCTGGACCCCTTCAGAAGACTGCACAGAGTGACCACAAAAATCATTTCGGGGAAAGTAACAACCACTTTGGTTTCTAATTTCAAGTGATTGACAGGTCGTTTCCACAGTTGCCATACATCAGAAGCATGTATATTTACCATTGCTCTTTGACGGATGTCTCATACTTAAGGTCCATAGATAGCAACACCCTAGTGGTCCCGGGCCCTAAGGAAGTTCAGTTAGCTTCAACCAGAGCCAGGGCCTTTTCAACACTGGCCCCAGCCTGGTGGAATGCTCTGTCTCATGAGACCAGGGCCTTGCGGAATCTGATTTCTTTCTGCAGGGCCTGTAAGACAGAGTTGTTCCGCCTGGCCTTTGGCTTAGAATCAATTTTATTCCCTCCCCCTCTTTCTTTTTTCCTTTCTCCTCCTGTGAAGAGGCTGCATTTTAATGTTGTCTTTTAATCTTGTTTTTTAAGTTGTATTTTAAACAACTTGTTTTTATTATTGGTTGTTAGCCGCCCTGAGCCCGGTCTTGGCTGGGGAGGGCAGGGTATAAATAAAATTTATTTATTATTATTAAGCAGTAGCAAAGGGTGGCACTTGTCAAACCTTCTGACAGGTGGGTCGCTACTGGTGACCAGGAGAGAGAGGGGCAAGACGACAAGGAGGTTGGTGCTGGGCAAGGACACAGGCAGGGCCATATGGCACTCCTGATGGTGTGTTTGCACAGCACTGATCTCCCCACCATCTTGTCCCTCCCTCTCTGCCTGCAGGTCATCAGTACCGACTCACCTGTCAGGAGGCTAGGTAAGTGCCCTCCCGTGCAGGACTATTAGCAAGAAGTAATAATAAACTCATTGGGTTGGATCCAAAGTAAGTTAGTTGCACTTAGTTCTCACTGAAACCAATTAGACTCATGCTGGTCATGACTAACTCCTCACACTGTCATAGTCACACACTCACAGGGCTTCCGCGCAAGTTATTTTGTCTAGATCCAACCCTTTTTTCGTTAAACTTGCAGGAAACTTAAGCCTCTCCATTGCTATACATTTAAATATACAGTAGTTCATGAAAGCAGGTAATCTGTGTTTACAAAGGAGGAAGGGAAGAGAATATTTAAGTGAAGAGAAATATGTTGCTCATGTGATACTTATAACACAAAGATAAATAATCTTTCACACAATTACCAACCTGCATGAGGTAAGGTAAAGGTAAAGGTAAAGGACCCCTGGATGATTAAGGCCAGTCAAAGGCAACTATAGGGTTGCGGCTCTAATCTCGCTTTCAGGCTGAGGGGAGCCGGCATTTGTCCACAGATAGCTTTCCAGGTCATGTGGCCAGCATGACCAAACCGCTTCTGGCACAACGGAACACCGTGATGGAAACCAGAGCGCACAGAAACGCCATTTACCTTCCCGCCGGAGCAGTACTTATTTATCTACTTGCACTAGTGTGCTTTCGAACTGCTAGGTTGGCAGGAGCTGGGACCGCACAACGAGAGCTCACCCCATCACGGAGATTTGAACTGCCAACCTTCTGATTGGCAAGCCCAAGAGGCTCAGTGGTTTAGACCACAGCGCCACCTGCATCCCTATAGATGAGGTGAGAATGGACTGGCTAGCACCCTAGATGGGCAACTACCGTATTTTTCCGTGTATAAGACTAGGTTTTTTAAACAAAAAACTAGGTTTAAAATTGGGGCTCGTCTTATACACGGGTAGTGCTGAGGGGTGTTTTCTTAATTTGGAGTCCCCCAAAATAGGGGGCGTCTCATACACAGAAAAATACGGCAATTTCCTTCCTCTTTGGCATGCGGCTTGGATCATAAACCAGTGCCATCTGGATGGGATCCTTTTAGATGGCAACATGTGCCTCTATCTTCACAAAACATTTCAAACAGTTGTTTAGAACCATCCCTTTTAGGGGCAGCCCATTTTTGTCAATATGGATAAACAAGGGGGGGGGGGTGTGAAAATCATAATACAGATGTAAGACAGTTGTTTAGGATTCTCTTATAAATTGCTTTTTAAAACAGTTTGTGACATCTACCCTACTGCTGAAACGCAAGACTTTTAACACTGAGGAGTGTGGAATACCCAGGAACACTATTTTCAACGGTAAGAAATCTCATCAGCTGTTTCACGTCCGTGTCCATTAAATCGCAGCTCAAAGAGAAGTATGGGGAAGATGAATTGATGCTACTCAAAAGTAAAAGGGGGGTGGGACTGACAGGGGGACGTTTCAGAAGGAAGAGGAAGGAGACAACCCAAAAATTTGTTATGTATGAATAACTGTGGTTGCAATATGCATTATTTCCTCCTGCATTCCCATGGCTTGGGGGGGGGGGGGCGGTGGAGAAAGAGAGAGAGAGAAGAATGAATATTGTGAGCCAAACCACATGTCTTACATTTTTTCCCCTGAATATGACCCAACACAAAGCATTCAATATCAGAGAAGCCAAGAGCCATATGGAAATTGCATGGACGAAGATTAAAAGCTAACATTCATTTTGGAAAAGATTGAGATTGCAAACTGATGCTTCAAAACTAAATTCTGTCCAAGTTGTCCTTTTCCAGCCAGTGCTTCCCAAAAGCCTGTGTCTTTCTTTCTTTCTTTCTTTCTTTCTTTCTTTCTTTCTTTCTTTCTTTCTTTCTTTCTTTCTTTTACAACGTTAAGATGAAATTGTAACAACTGTAACCCAAAATGTTTTTTTTTAGAATCCCACTTTGGGCAGTAGGAAAAAGTCATTTTAAAGCAGTAAGGAACAACTGGGAACAATCCGCTCTGATTACACTTATCATTCTGGAGAATTACCAACTCCAAACTTTGACCCTCCAGATAATGTTGGCTGATGGGCCAAAGTTGGGAGATGTAGTGCAAACATCTGGAGGGCCAAACATCAGGCTTCTCAATGAACAGGAGGTGCTTCTGGTCTCCTCCCACCCACAGGGAGGAAATGGTGAGGGCTGCCCTCTGGGGTCTCCCTCCATGTGATTCAGAGTGGGGCCCTTCTCCCCTTTGATTCCCATTGTTGGGTAAGACTGATCTGATCTGCCCCCTTGTCCCTGTTGTAGATATTCTTCCCTGGCGGGGTTGGGTCATCATTTCGTGGTTTGCCTCAGGTGCCAAAATGTCTTGGGCCAGCCCTGATTCAAAGTGTGATAAATTCTAGTCTGAAATATCTCTAAAGACATTTAGGATTGTTAAATCTTTGGGGATGCTTCTAATTCTTGGTTTCGTCCAATTTAATTGGCTTTGTGGATCTAAATTCCTAGAATGCATTCAACATGGCAGCCAAATTGTTCTAGGCTGTGATCCCAACCTCATTTGCTTGGAATCATGTTCCACTGAAAGCAATTCCAAGTAATGTATTCAGGATTGGTGTGACAGCCAGTAACAGGAAGCTTGGAAATAATTTCACACAACGTTTAGCAAAGATGTTCGATATCTAACCCAATGAAGCCAGAATGGGTTTTTCCACACAATCCTTCTATGACATGCAGAGAATGCAAGCTGCTTTTAGAGGGATTTCAAAGGGTTGTGGTCATGCTTTACAAATGGCGAATACCGAGAGGGAATAAGCAGAGGGGAAAGTGGCACAATTAGCATCAAATTAAGTGTTACTAAATATTACAAGCAAACAGGCTCTTTGGGAAGGGGTGGTTTTGAGGAACGGCGTGTGTGCGGGTATTTCGCTCACTACTCCTCTTCAAAGGTGTATCCACACACCACCTTTCTTCCGTGGGGTTTCAAAGGTGTGATTAGTCCCACAAACACAAGGGAAACCCTGCAGCAGAAACGTGGCTTGGGGGGAGGGAGGCGATTTGGAGCAGAGAAGAAGCAAGCAAATCAGCATCATGCAGGGCCAACTCAGACCAAAGAAGCACATCACATTATCCCTGCTACTTCTGTATTCTAAATTGCGTTTTCCTAAAGCATCTCTCTCTCTCTATTTCTCCCTCCCTCTGGCCTTATGCTGGCCTTTGGCCGTACAGTCATACCTCGAGTTGAATGCGCTTTGGGTTGAGAGCATTCGAGTTGCACTCCGTAGCAACCCAGAAGTAACGGCGCGCGTTACTTCCGGGTTTTGCCACGTGCGCAGACTCTCAAAATGAGGTCATGCGCTTGCGCGGTAGCGGCGAAACGCGACCCGCGCACGCGCAGACACGCCGTCGCGTCTTGCGTTCCATTTGGGATGCGAATGGGGCTCCGGAAGGGATCCCGTTCGCATCCCGAGGTACCACTGTAATAAAGATTCTCCTTCTCCTTAAGGCCATTGGCTTTGTTGTACGTGCCCTTACCATGTGGCATATAAGCAACAACACCTGGAGCCAGAAAGGGTCGTGGCAGATAAAGGAGTATCTTCTGTCCTAATTACTGTACCTTCTTGCCTATTCTCTTTAAGCCCCAATGTTATAAAAACTTTTAAGGTAACAGCCCAAAACACACTTACTATGGAGCAACCCCAACTGAACACAATGAAACTTGCTTCCAGCAGCGTGCTGTGATTTTTTTTCACAGGGCCAGAGGCGTTGGCTTGCGAGGGGCATCAATGTCATGCGTGTGACACTGCAATGTCCTGACGTCGCATACATGAGCATCGCGCCTCCCTCCCTAAGTCAGGCAGAAGCTTTTCGGGCTTTGGGAAGGAGGCACCAGGGGAACATTTAGGTGACTAGTCTAGTCCCTTTAGTCCAATGACCACGCACCACTGCTTGGTTCCATACACAGGATTGTATTGTGTGCATTTTATCATCCCATTCTGATAAATCCAGAATGGGATATATCTCCTAGATTTTGAAAAACCTGAATTTTTAGATTAAAGCAGGCTTCAACAGTGTGAAACGGAACTCACTGCTTAGCAAAAGGCACAGCTGAGGCCTTTACAAGCCGGTCTAACTGCAGCGCAACGTGCGTTAAAGTATTCCAAATAGCATCATTTGCTACAGGGCCAAAGCTTATCACAGCAAGCAAAACCACAGGAGGATTGCAAGGCAGCAGCGCCGCTGTTGCATTCAAAGAAAGGCACGCTCGTTCATTTTTGAAGTCGAAGCTTA
Source organism: Podarcis muralis (assembly GCF_964188315.1). Taxonomy (NCBI): domain Eukaryota; kingdom Metazoa; phylum Chordata; class Lepidosauria; order Squamata; family Lacertidae; genus Podarcis; species Podarcis muralis. Next base: position 53,996,650 of record NC_135666.1, on the reverse strand, counting down.
GGCTTGACCACAAATTCCTCGCTCAGTGTAGGATTCTCTAATGCATTCCATATGAGCAGCACAAGTAATCCTTGCTCTTCAGATTCATTCACTTACTGTTGCATCTTCTGAATTCCCATTGGGTACTTCTATTGCCCGGATAGTTGTGTCTACCCTCACCTTTGCCCTTGTTACAAACTGGATGACGGATGAACTGTCCTGAGGATTGGGAAAAAAAAAACAGTAAAAGTTGAGTAACTCTGTCAATTCCACAGCCTTCAAAGACTTTTAAGCACCAGCTCTTTTATGGCCTCAAATCAGATGCAAGGTCCATAAAGGTCCAATAATCCAGATTTAAATCCAACACATCCCATTAAATTTGATATATAGTCCTCTTTTTTGTTTTCAAACTCAGATCTGATCTGGGTAAAAAGCTCTTCAGTCCGGATACATCGCCCAATTAAAAGAATGCAACACACTGCCAAACATCACCAGCAAAGAACATCTTAACCTGAATTACTTCCACATAATTAGGAACAATTACTAAATTGCAGTTGCACACAGTACTGGTTAAAACATTGCATTATCAAAATAAATCCTGACATGACTCACTGCAAAAAAGCCTAAATATGTGTATGATGGTGTGTGTTTTTTAATTCTTCTTCTGCAAAAGTGAATTAGTCTTGTGTTTCCCATGAAGAGCCTGAGGATGAGGAGTCTAAACACAAGGAGCCAGTAACGGTTCTAGAATGTCAAATTATTTGAGGTTACAATCAAGCGGTGAATAAATTTTATGAAATACATAAATAAAACTGCACCCTATGCCCTCAAGAATTACAGCATCCTAATCACATGACTGTTATATGGTACTGCAGGACCATAGTGGCAAATTAGAAAACACAACGGGAGTTATAATGTTCTTTGTTATTTCCTCCTGGCTATTATTATTATTATTTTTTTTTAAAAAAAAAATTTTTATTAAGGATTTTCTTGTTTTACAGAAGTCTAGTGCCTCGTATTTTTTTTCCTTCTTCTTCCATGTAACATTTTTACAAATCCGTTTCATTTGTTGAGGCATTAGGGGGAGAAGAAAAAAGAAAGAAAAAAGAAAGGGGGGGTGGAGAGAGGGAAGATGGATGGGGGTGGGGTCGGGTGGTGGTGTTTCTATTATGTTTAATGTATGTAGAGTTTGGTGTCAGCATTGCTTGTGTTGTTCACTTGTGTTCCTTTGGTGGTGAGAGAGGTTGGGGTTGGCCTAGGGCGTGATTGTTTGCTTGTGATTGGCTGTGGTGATCTTTGTTTTCGTGTGTGAGTGAGGTGTGTGTGTGTTTTGGATCAGGTTAGCCATATTGATTTGTATGCTGTTGGTGGATTATTGTCATTGTCCTGTTGGGCTGTGTATGTGATAAAGGGGAGCCATACCAGGGTGAAGGCGTCTTCTTCTGTTTGTCCCCGTGTCAGTTTCAGTTTATTAGTTAATTTTTCTAGTAGGGCTGTTTCCCATACTATTTGGTACCATTGGTCCATGCTTACTCCTGACAGGTCTCTCCAGTGTCTGGTTATAGTGTTTCTGGCTGCTGAGAGCAGGTGGGTTATGAGTTCTTTGTGGTGTAAATGGGCATTGTTGTCTTGGAAGATGTAATTATTTTTACCCTGCGGCTCTCACCTACACAGTGTCTATGGTCAAAGGGGGCTCCTAAATGTGCACTGTGGACCTGACACTTGGACCAAAGTCCGCTGGCACCAACTACATAATCCAAGGGTGTGTTGTGTACCAGCCCACACAGAGCCAACCCTACCATTGGGCAAAGTGAGGCCACGCCCCTGACATATGGGGGCAGCAGTTGCTATTCTTCTCAACACCAGGAATACACCACTACACCAGCGTGGTGTAGTGGTTAAGAGCGGTTGACTCGTAATCTGGTGAAGCGGGTTCGCTTCCCTGTTCCTCCACGTGCAGCTGCTGGGTGACCTTGGGCCAGTCACACTTCTTTGAAGTCTCTCAGCCCCACTCACCTCACAGAGTGTTTGTTGTGGGGGAGGAAGGGAAAAGGAGATTGTTAGCCGCTTTGAGACTCCTTAAGGAGAGTGAAAGGCGGGATGAAGTCCAAACTCTTCTTCTTCTTCTCTACTGGAGGGCAGAATTATCTATTACATGGCTTGGCCTGCCCCAACCCCCACGCCGTTACCTCTGGTGCAGTGGAGGGTGTTGCCCCACAACAGGGGGGGGATCAAATATATTTTATTATTTTTTCATAGATTTCACATATAATTCCAATACACAATGTGTTTTTCCCCCCTTTTGCTTTATCAACTTCCCATCTCGTTCACAGCCAGCGTTCAGAAGTTGGACGATGGGAGGCATGAAAAGATGTACAAGTTTAAAACGCATTCTGCTTATGTTTGCTCAAACCATTCCAGATAGTTCCATCGTAATTCCCATGGTGTGCCAGATCATGTACAGGCACCTTAAGAGTATAATTCAGGCAACGATGCTCACCTTTTTCAATATCTCTGTATTCAACAGCATATGCACATCTATGCTGCGGGATTCCGCTTTAGCTAGTGAGCTTAAGTTGCAGCGTATAATTAGGCAGGACCTGCCTGGTCTTTCGCAGTCCTAAGGGAGAGAAGTAGAAAGCTGTGAGACAAGTAAGGAAATGTGCCAAAATTAAAAGAAATGCTCTTTGGCCCATCTGACTGGATGGGTAACATCAGCCCTGGTTTCGTAACTCCTGTCCAACTTCTCTAGAAACGTATCCTAGAGAATTGTAGGAACAAGTGACTGTCACACAGGCCCCCAGGGGTAGGGGAGGCCAGGATCTGGCCCGCTCGGCTGGAAAGCTTCTCTGTCTCTGTCATAGACAATCTGGTACAGATCTCCCTATGAAAGATCCCAGGTGGCGCAACAACTATTCATACAAACAAGGTCCTACTTTTTAGCTCAGCGCAGCATCACTTATGCTTGTGGATCTAGGATCCTTTCTTGGCTGAAGGGTAGGATAAAAATGCTTTAAATAAATGAAGTTTCAATCTTCAGCACCCCTGGGTGGGTAAAGATATATTTTACGGGGGAGCCATTGTCAGTCAGTGCTGATAACTGTGAGCTAGGCGAGTCCATAATCTGATTTGGTATAAAACAGATTCTGCTGTTTCTGTACTTTTGCTGCACTGTAGAATAAATTAACTGAATAAAGTAGCTGAAATGGCTGATCAGCTGAATGAACAGCTTTATCATTCAGTTTAGAACCTGTTCCCAAACAGTAAAGAAACTAGCCAGCTTGCATCTGAGTCTCGGGTATCCAAGCACTACAATCCAAAAGCTGTAGTGTGTCATCTTAAATCATACTAACGCTGGTCCCATGGACCCTTTTCCTGGGAGCAAACCCAATGCACATAGTGGGACTTCTGAGTAAACATGCATAAGATGGTACTGCAAAGGGTCACAGTACATGTGATTTGGGAGATCTGTGATTCTTGACATCTTTATTTTTTTGCTAGAGGCACTGGGGAATCAGCACAAGGGGGAAAGGTTAACTGCTCTTCTTACTGCCGTACAGCCACAATTCAAATTATAGGGTTCCCATGGCTGGTTTAAGGAAAAGAAAAGAACATCAGGAGATCCAGTCCTGGAAGTCCTGCATTATAAGGTTCATGGCCTCTTAAGGCTGCATCATCCACTGAAATACTATCTCTACTTTTTAAAAATATCCACCAATATTATTCTCTCTCTAAATGCTGTACGTAACAGAAGAGCTTAATCCTGTCCCTTTAGGAAACCTTATCCTTGCCCAGAAGCTATCTATTCCACTACAGAAGAACACCCCCATTACACAAGATTGTGTTTCTCCTTAATTAATTCCATTTGATGGGAACCCCGTGAGAAGATTGTTCACATGTCAATTGTACCATCTCACTGGGTTGTTGACAAGTGTTAATAGCCGACTCCCCACTATGTATGTGATGAATCTCAGATGTCCCAAGGAGAGCTGGCCTCCACCTGATTCTTTCTCCAAACCTTTATTAGGCATTACAGATATAGACCATCTTAGACCTATACAAAATTTTTTGAAATATATACAAAGAAACAGCCATATAGAGTAACAGAAATTTTCATTGGAGTGTCTTCCTGCCAAACTGTGCCATTTACCACTCTAAGAGATACTATGGACAGAAACTGGGTTAATATCAGACAGATAGAATCTGATATTTTCATTGTGTCTTGATTATAACTACCCAAGAAGGGGGATAACATGTGTTTATGTAGCTGGTGGTACAGTGGACAGTAGAAAAGAATATGTTTAATAATAATAATAATAATAATAATAATAATAATAATAATAATAATAATTTATTATTTATACTCCGCCCATCTGGCTGGGTTTCCCCAGCCACTCTGGGCGGCTTCCAACAAAATATTAAAATACAGTGGTCTGTTAAACATTAAAAGCTTCCCTAAACAGGGCTGCCTTCAGATGTCTTCTAAAAGTCTGGTGGGAGGGAGTTCCACAGGGCGGGTGCCACTACCGAGAAGGCCCTCTGCCTGGTTCCCTGTAACCTGGCTTCTCGCAGTGAGGGAACCACCAGAAGGCCCTCGGCGCTGGACTTCAGTGTACGGGCAGAACGATTGTTCCACCAATTGCTGATTTCCTTCTTTCTTCATAACCCTTTCTCCAAAACCGCCAGACATAAAAATAATATTTCCCCCCCCCCCAATGTTTTTGTCGTCTCTTAATGTTTTCTATGGATCCCAGTATGACTATTTGCAAATCAGCTGGAGATACTCAGTAACTGAACCTGTCTTAGGAACTGGACCAGTCTTGAGCAACTGCAGAATATGCTATATTTCTATGGTTGACTGAATCCCTTTGCTAATTCGAATGATCTGTCTCAACTATGTGCAAGCTGCTCATGTCTAATATGACTCAGTTAACAGCAATGAGATGAATAAAGGCACCTTAAAATAGCAACAACAACAATAATGCAGGTCTGGATTTCAAATATTTTGGATAAAGGATATCTAATGCAGGTATTTCAACTGTGGATTATCAAAAGGGGAACAAACCTGTTTCCCCTTTCAAGGATCATGTATTGCTTCATCACAGTAAAGGTAAAGGTAAAGGTACCCCTGCCCGTACGGGCCAGTCTTGACAGACTCTAGGGTTGTGCGCCCATCTCACTCAAGAGGCCGGGAGCCAGCGCTGTCCACAGACACTTCCGGGTCACGTGGCCAGTGTGACATCGCTCCTCTGGCGAGCCAGAGCCGCACACGGAAACGCCGTTTACCTTCCCGCCAGTAAGCGGTCCCTATTTATCTACTTGCACCCGAAGGTGCTTTCGAACTGCTAGGTTGGCAGGCGCTGGGACCGAGCAACGGGAGCGCACCCCGCCGCGGGGATTCGAACCGCCGACCTTTCGATCGGCAAGCCCTAGGCGTTGAGGCTTTTACCCACAGCGCCACCCGCGTCCCTTCATCACAGTATATTACTCTAATTACTGGCTGTATGCATTGTGTTAGAACAGGGATCAGCAAACTTTTTTAGCAGGGGGCAGGTCCACTGTCCCTCAGACCTTGTGGGGGGCCGGACTATATTTTGAAGAAAAAAATATGAACAAATTCCTATGCCCCACAAATAACCCAGAGATGCATTTTAAAAGAAAAGCACACATTCTACTCATGTAAAAACACCGAACAGGCCCCACAAATAACCCAGAGATGCATTTTAAATAAAAGGACACATTCTACTCATGTAAAAATACTCTGATTCCCGGACCGTCCGCAGGCCAGATTTAGAAGGCGATTGGGCTGGATCCGGCCCCCGGGCCTTAGTTTGCCTACCCACGTGCTAGAACCTAAACTTAAGGCTGCATGTGAGAATGCATGAAAAATAGGCATAATTATGTTTTTCTACATCCATTTTTCACACAGTGGAACGTCAACTTGGCAAACACATCAGTGAACTAACTTCTTCCTTTTGTAGCAAATCTTTTCTGGGTTGTGGGCAATGATATAGCAGATCAAATCAAATTTTTTATTTGAAAATTAATAAAAATATAGATATATAATGGATACTGCTTGAGCGAAAGAAAAAAAAGATATAGCAGATCAAATCAATGGATAGACAACGATTCTCTACTGACAGTTATGGATGCTAAGTGCCCCCATTAAAACAGTGTGCTCCCTTTTAGCTGTAAGAGTAGTGGGTAGCCCATGCATGTACAAGGCTCTGGAATACGGCAATTGTCTTTTTAGAAGTAAAAAATGAAGTTCGTTTCTTACCAATACTTTCCTCCCAGATTTGGTAAAAAAGGCAAATATTGTGTGGAAAATGTTCTCCTTTTCTTGAGGAATGACACATGGGGTTGGATTTTTCTGAAAAGAGCAGTTTCCTTTGTCCTGGGCAACCTAAAGAAAGGTCACAACAACACAAAAATAATTGATTTACCCTCTTTTGTAAATACACCACCTTTTCCATTAGATTAATTTAGATTTTTTTAAATAAAAGAAAAGAAAAGAAAGGAAACCACACTTTTCCCATATGGACAACAAGGGAAAAAAATGAAACAAAGACCACTCCTGTAAGGGCTGCCAGTTTCTTATATGCTTTTCCTTACTTACATAAATTAACAGCAATGAATGGAAATAGAAAATTGTCTATTGTCAATCCTACCGGATTTTGCCTACTGAGAACCAATTATTTCCTTTCCATCTTAGTGACTGGTAAGTTCTAAAATGCCTTTATTTGGAAGCAAGCAGTATTTATTTCCATGGTTGTTAAGTTAAAGGAGCCGTATAGCTGCCATTCTCACTCCACACCAGTTTGGTAATATCAGAACTGCTGGATCATATAGGAGTTATTCTCAAGGGATGTTGTTGGATGAGAAATAACCCCTCCTATGGGAACTGGTTCTAATACTACTGGTGCTGGATCAGTCTGGGGTAGAGGCATGGAGAAGTGGCAACCATGCCTTCAGAAGTATGCTACCAATGCAAAAAGAGAACTGGATGTGATTGTAGGTATGCGTGTCCTTTTGGTGAGGGAGGTGTTTACTGATGCAATCCTGACACCTTTTTAAATCACCGCCATGCGTACAATAAGAGCAAAATTGCTTTCTTGTAGTCTTTTCTCAACACAAACCAACATGCACATCGGTGAAACACTGCACAAAAGGAACACGATTACAATCAGATATATGGTCAAGGTGGATTTTTAGCAATGCTTTATCAATGTGCACATGTGCCACTGATTATGTAGAGAGGGGGAAATTCGCTCACGAATGAAAACAAGTGAAAGCTACTCCAAACTGTACATACAGAACACTCTGTATGAAATTCAGAAACAAAAAATGAATCAACTGAAGATTCCTAATATTCTATTACAGAAACAAAACCAAGTAACTTCAGAATCTAGCGGGAAATTTGGGGAATATCCCTTGCATTCACATCCTTTGTATATTCTTTGTTTCTCAATAATGGTTTCTCAGTTACTTCTTCCCAACCATTCCATGCCCTCCCACCAACCTTTTTTTTGCATGTGGCATTTTGGCACTTGCACATGAGCAAACATGCACACACCTATCATGGATGGCCTCTAGATATTATGGACTACAGCACCCATCACTCCCAGTCAGCATGGTCCATGATTAGAGGTTGATAGGAGATGTGAGGTACCCTTGTTCTGAAGTTTCTGCAGACTGTTCCTCTTCCTAGCAGTGCTGAGCAAGCTGGAATAATGTAGCTGAGTGCTTGTGAATGACAAATTGCAATTTCTCAAGAGGCACCCTTCTGAGATGAATATGAATCAGCTGACTCTGTTTGCCCCTAAAACAGATGCTTTATTCACAAGCTCCCTAGTATGCTGACCTCGGTGACTTGTCAAATGTTTTATCTTATAATAGTTGTCAGAGCTGTTTTTGGCATGTATCTTTTAACAAGTATTTCCTGACGTATTCGCAGTGCAAGTCCACAAACTAGGTAACTTGTAACACACACATCCCCTTTTTTAAGTGGAGGATCCAACTTCTTTCAAAAGTGGACACTGCAAAATAAATAGCTGTACACCGCCTCTCCAAATGCGGAGACAGTTTGTTCTCCTGGACAGATTTATGACTTACAACAAGCAAATAGGGGATGCTTTGCACATGGCAAGAGGCTGCAAAAACAGATGTGACAAGTGATGTTTCTCCTTTCTGCCGGTTTCCTTTCAGTGTGCAAAAAGTGCTCTTGTGAATTGGGAAAGGGGAGACAGCTCCAGTAGGAAACCACATGCTTTGTATCTCCAAGTAGAAAAATCTCTTTCTGAAACCCCAGAAAGCTAGATGGAGCAATGGTCTCACTCAGTGTAAAGTAGCATTCTATGTCCTTATCTACCCATGAGAAAATTGCATGAGCTTCACAAGCAGCCAAACATCACAGACATGTATCCTGCAGCTGATCCATGGTCACTTATGGCATTGCTTATCATACAAGCAGTGCTACAGCCACCTTCACTTCCCCTGCAAATGAGCTGGCCACTGCTAGCTCCTTCTCCTTGCTAATCTACATTCTTGTTTTCAGAAAGACTTAAGAGTTTGTGCACTTTTGGAACGCCCATGCTAAATTGGTCTACCAAGCAGCTTAAGAGAACAGCATGCATAATATCATAGAAAGCAGTAGCCAATGTGCTGCCCACCTCTATGTTACAACTTCCATCATCCCTGACCATTATTCATGCTAGTTGGAGCTGATCAGAATCAAAAGCCCCAGTTTCTGCAGGGCACCTTGTCATAACTAATGTCTGAACAATACTGGAACCTTTTAAGGTCTCCCATTTGAAGAAAAATGACTGTAATGGGTCAATTCACACCTACGTCAAACTTCTCTGAACTTTTGCGGCAACCAAAATAAGGCATGACTGCCCCTCTTTGGTATGGCTAACAAAGACATTCAAGTATTTGTGAACAGGAAGAACACATTGCATCCAATGTATCAACAGTGAGGGGAAACATTTGTTTTATTTAATTTTAGGGCTCACGAAAGGCTCTACAGTTAACACCACCATACATGGAATCCAAGCGGCAAGTTTACGTGTAACATTCCTCTGTTCAAGCACTCCGTGGTTTAAATTCAAGGTTGTGCTTACATTCTGCCTTTCTCTGGTGGCAAAGGAGGGTAATTTATCCACTGTACGGATGCCAAGTGCTACTTGATATGGGGCAAAGTATCTTGTAGGACTTGTCCAAGTAACTGTTACATGGATCCAGCCATTATTGGTACACAAGGGGCTGAATAAATATACTGGGGATGGCAGGTGGTTTTCTTAAGGCAGCAATATATTGCTTGCTTTCTTCAGCTTTGTGGGTCACAAATTGTTCAGAGCTGAAGCAGAGTTTTATCCTTCAAATTCCTTCCGTCTCTCTTTTATCCTTGAGTACGTGCCATTTCAGGCAGTTCCTCCATCTAATGGAGCTGGCAGCACTATTAACAACTTAAGTAGTTCACATCTCATTCAGAATCTGGCATCAGATGAAGGCTGCAATCCTATATATACACTTACTTGGGACTGCCCCACTGAATCAGTGGGCTTACTCCTGAGTATACATATATAGGATTGCACTGCATGGCAGAACTTTTTGTGTTCTATTATATGGAAGTTGGTACCCCACTAAAGAAGAACCAACCTGACAACAGTGTCTTCGTTATCTTCTCTGTTTTAAAACTGCATTTAATTTCAAATGCAATGCTCTCTCTCTCCCCCCCCCCCATATATAAAAATGTATTTTTATGCTGTGAACCACCCTGAGATCTATGCATGAAGGGTGGTATATAAATTTAATATATACAAAAAATAAATACAACCACCGCTTACTGAGAACATTTGACCTCCCTTAAGTTTAAGACAGACTCTTTTAACTTTGGATGGGAAACAGCTTTTATTTGGAAAGAGAAATGCTTTTTGTTTGCTTTGGATTTTTCAGTGGATTTTTCGAAGTTTTGTGTTGTAGTATTATTGCATTTAACTGTTTATGGTATTATTATTGTTAAAAGCAGCTATAAGAGCTCTACTGAGAATAAGTCTTTTAAAAACTTTGTAGAAATAAGTAAATAAATTTCGACATCCTTGATTTACTAAAAATATCAAGTTTCACAATAGTGAAAGACTTTGGAACGACAACAAAATGTTGGCTTGTTGAATTTGAAAACAGCCATCCAAGGAAAGGTTCCATTTGGACTTGACTGGTGCTCTCAAGTTGTCAGGTGACAGAAATTATTTCCATGTTTTTCAATATTTGTGAATATTTTCTGCCCACCAAGAAAAAAAATGCCATTACAAGAAAATCTTGCCAAAGTCACCATGTTACACAACTTTTTCTTTCAGATGATGGTCCTTTATCTTTTTTATTACTATTATTATTGGGGGCTGATTATTTTCGGGACATTACGTGCTTGAATCAATTGTATTAAAATGTATTAAAATTCACTTTGAGGTTTTATGACAATCAAGTGCTATATAAATGAGGTGAAACAAACAAACAAAATAATTATATCCTTGCTGAATATTGATTGGACTTTATGTAAAGAGATAGCAAACTCCTTATGAACTATTTCCTTACAACCGTGTGCCGTGTTGATACACCCCTCCAATTCTAACTGGTACAATTCCAATAACTATTATAAGAAGCTATTAAAACTATATATAGAGAAAGGGTGAGTGGTGAATAATAGCTTATTAGAAACTCTATTTACCTTTTAAAACGGTAATCAATCATTTCCAACTTCCTTCTCACTATTCCTAGCAGAGTTGAAGCCACACCAATAGCAGAAAGGGGAAATTATCTCACTTTTCAGAGTCCCTCAAGAAAATTATGCTGACCTTCTCTTTCTCAAACTCAAAAACTCTTCAGGAGGGAATTCCCTAGCCAGGAAACTTAGGGGGGAAACCTTCTTCCGGAGGTCTTTGTAGCTGTTCTGACAGTCATGATATCCTAGCAAACCTTCTGTTTCCTTGCTGCATGTGACACAGGATAATCTATTCATTCAGCTTACTCAACAATTCTTCTTCCTAAACAGTGACTGAAGAAGTCAAGCATCCCAAACACTGGCACTGCTCACCTTTACCCAACCTTTTTGTTATGTACATCTGTTCTGAAGGGATACCATTGCATTGCAAGGCAGTTGGCTCAGGTGGCAGCTGCTGAGAGAGGCAAGGACTGAAGACCAGGTGGCGGGAGGACAGAACTTTGGTGCCCCACCTCTGCGTTCATGTGTGGTGGAGTTTGCTTCCCTATCACCAGTGTTGTCAACTATCAGTCAGTGGACTTCTGTACATGGAACTAGGCAGGGACATCTTGTCCATCACTCCATGTAGGAAAAGGACTTGGGCCACCCTTGGTTGCCCAGGGGGCAGCCTATGTCCTGAACTGGAGTTCTGAGCCCTCTCTGCTAATGAATCCATTACCCTTGTGGCCTGAACCACACCTTGTCTTCTCCTCCGGTCTCCACAACATACACCCTTTCTCTTTCATCATTTTCCTTCCCATAATCTCTCACAATCCCTTCCCTCCCCTTCCCACAACAGCCTCCCATCCTGTCGGTTTCCATCATGCAGCTCTTCTGATCTAACTCACTCCCCCAAAGATGCTATTTACACAACAGAGGAAAGCATACAGATTTCACAATGCTCATTTATCATTTTGCTTTCGAGAAACTTCGTAGAGATGTGCAATGCAGTCTTGGAGACAGGAAACACACCGAATTTAAAGAAAGCGGCACATCTCACTGTGCTTCAGGAAGGAAAATGATATGGGTGGCAAGGGGCGTGGCTTGTGGCAAGGGGCAGGGATTTGTGGTGGGGCTTCACTAGAGGGGCTCATGTTTTTCTCCTGTGGCAGGTGGAAAAACCCATCTGACCATCCCTGGTTCTGTGGCTTTGATAGTCAGACACACATCAGAGCTACTAGGGAAGGATGAGCACAACAGGTAAGAGTTTTTCACCTGCTTGGCACAGCCTTTCCCAGCTTTGGGTCCCAATATGTCTTGGACTACAAGTCCCCTCATCCCTGACCATTGGGCATTGCTGGCTGGGGATGAAGGGACGACCCAAGGTTGAGAAAGGCTGGCTGAATGTACAGGTGTGAAGGGATTTGTGACACTTGTGTGAACACACTGCATACCACACCAACTCATCATCACCAAACCTTTTATTGGCATCATCCATAGCAAATCAATACAGAATTACCGCCTTCCAAGTGGCACAAAACATTTGTCAAATGAAAGAGGCAAAGCAGTCTAACATTCTAACATTACATCTCTAGGTCTCCAGGGAGATCAGACGTCTGCAATGTGTTTTGATGACAAAAAACCAGATAAAGATATTTAGCCGCTAACTTTGGTGAGCTCCTGATTACAGTGCTGCCCCGCAAGACGAATGCCTCGCAAGATGAAAAACCCACTAGACGAAAGGGTTTTCCGTTTTTGAGTTGCTTCGCAAGACAAATTTCCCTATGGGCTTGCTTCGCAAGACGAAAACGTCTTGCAAGTCTTGCGATTTTTTTCACTCCCTCCCCTTTTTCTAAGCCGCTAAGCCGCTAATAGCCTTTTAGCCGCTAAGCCGCTAAACTGCTAATAGCGCTAATCCGCTAAGCCGCTAATAGGGTTGCTTCGCAAGACGAAAAAACCGCTAGACGAAGAGACTCGCGGAACGGATTATTTTCGTCTTGCAAGGCACCACTGTATTCCCCAATAATAGAAAATGTATGACCTCTAACTCTGGTTTACATTTGGGGATGCAGAGTTGATCTAGGAACTGCTGCACGCCAACTAATGTAATTGATGGAAGAGAATGACATTTTTCCAATAGCAGAAGACGGCAGGTGAACATGGTGGGGAAATGCAGTCACCCCACAGCAAAAGCATGGCTTTGAGAAAAGACAGCTAGGCCACAGGCAGCAAAACAGTAACAACTAGACAATGACTGTATGAAAAAACTCTCGAAAGGCCCCGTTTGAATACGATGTGATGGATATCTCAAAATAGCCTGCACTACACTACCAATTTCCAATTAAAGATTATTTTGCTTACATCAATCTTTCAGAGCCACTAATGAGCATTGCCAAGGAAGAAAGAAAATTTCCAGCTGCTACAGAGCAGAAGGTCAGGCCATTGCAGAGAAGTGAATTTTGCCTTGCCTCTGAGCGGATGGGAACTCTTTCGTCTCTCAGACTATGACCCAGACATACTCCACCTCCTCATTTGTAGATTCTTAAAACATGAGAATTTTTAGATAAATGGTCATAGAAAAACAATTCAAGCAGTGACTTCCGGCCCATCCCTAAAGTCTGAGGCTTTTGAGAAAGGATATTGACTGCCCCCTGCCTGCTCCTAAAGCACCTCTAAAATGTTTTGGAATTTTATTCCTCTTTTCCACTAAATATGTCAAAGGAGAAATTGAAAGGTGATTGTAAAGCTAATGCACGGTTATATTGTGGAACTCCCTCCCCCCCTTTCTTTGCCACCCTGCAACATGAAACCTAAGACCATGCAAGGAAAGGACTTTTCTCCGGGTCTTCTCCTTTTCCACCAAAGAGTGGCACTGGAGCTCAATTGTCACCATGAAAGCTTGAGTACTGGGCCTAAGGTACTCACATCGTACCTACAGGACTGCCTCTCCTGGTATGTCCCACAGAGGAACTTACGGTCTTCAAACAAAAACATCTTGAAGGTCCCAGACCACAGAGAGGTTAGGCTGGCCTCAACCAGAGCCAGGCTTTTTCGGCTGTGGCTCCGATCTGGTGGAACGTTCTGTCACAAGAGACTAGGGCCCTGCGGGACTTGACATCTTTCCGCAGGGCCTGCAAGACAGAACTGTTCCACCAGGCCTTTGGCCAGGGCACAGCCTGACTCCCTCCTTTGGCAATCCTCACAGAACTTCTAGCCCAATGGTTGCCATTAATTTGATTGGAATTAATTTTATAATGAAATAATTTTAGAATGTTTTATCGTTTTACTGTTGTTAGCCGCTCTGAGCCCGGCTTCGGCTGGGGAGGTCGGGATACAAATAAAATTTGTTGTTGTTGTTGTTGTTATTATTATTATCATCATCATCATCAAGGATATGAAACCACCTAAAAGTAATTGGCTCTATGTTCTTTCTTTCCCTGTCTTGGAACCGTAAAGCATTCAAAGTGCAGTTACATTGATGTGAGTAAATTCTACCTAAATTCCACAACCAGCTTAGGTACCTGCCAGAGAAGACCGTTAGGCTGGCCGTCACTTGTATTAGGGCTTTCTTTAAGTTGGCCTCGCAAACACAGAACTCCATTCCTTCTGAGATTAGGTAAGACCTATCCCTTATGTCCTCTGAGCAGGCCTTGAAGACCCTATGGTTTTCAATGGTTAACATAGCCTAGAGTTATAAAGTGGGGAAGCTACACTGTGTTCTGGCTGAGTTTTATTGTTTACCTCTGTGCTGGCTTTTAGGCTTCGGTATTATTATGAAATGGATATTTTAAAAGGTTTTTATATCGTACTTGGATTTTTAGGTGAACTGTTTTGTGAAGCATGTTCTCAAAGAGTACATTATAAATCTTTTAAAGAAACAACCTCTTCCAATTTGAGTTGGTTCACACATACACACCCACGTCCATTACTCTTCTCCAAATGTGTGTGAAGTGCCTCCGTTAAAACACATTGTCTTTGAGTTGACATCAGGTGATAGCATTTATTTATAAATCTACCTGTACTATATGAGGAACTGTATGTGAATAAATGTAAACAGGATCCTCATGTAAAAAGGCATAGAAGAAAAGGGGAGGAAATGTGAAATGGAAAGTGTGGAAAAATAATTATAGTAAATGCACACTAAACAATAACTGAAATTAAAATACTTACTGTGACTGGTTATGACGGCTAATTCATATTCACATATGAACCATTCAGACACTGACAATTTACACAGAAGCAAGCAACATTATCTAGGCCTCGGTTTTTTAGGTTGTTTTCTGTAGAGGTAACGCTTTGCTTTGCGAAGGCAAACCACGCACCAGACGTGCAACAGTATGTCAAGGAGCGTTTCGCCTGTTTCCCTTGACCTTTTGTCCTTTCACAATTTGGTTGCTAGACATATCGCTTCGCTGGAGCATGGCGGAAAACAGAGACATAATCAAGTCTCTTGATGTTCCTCGGGAGGAACATTTGAGGGAAGCACCTGCTGACACGTGTATTTGCTAACGCTGGAAATGTGTGTAGATGGAAATACGTTAAGTTCAGGGTGGTTTCACTACTGTTTCCAATTGCTGACTTCTGCTAATAAAAGGAGCCTCTGCAGGACTAGCAGGCAGCTTGCCAGCTTGCTTCTGCACAGCTCACCTGCATTACCAACTCCTGTCTCATGCCTGTTAGCTTTCTGTTATGCCACTGTGCAGTTCTTGGAGTCACAAGACTCTGTTGACATTCTAGACTGTTGGAAGTGTCACGGGAGACTTCAGTTTTCTTTTTAACCCATTATATATTGATGACTAAATTACAACAGGACAAGCTCTCTCCCCTGGAGGTAGCTTGGTCCTTTATATCATCTTTTTTTTTTTGTTAAATAAATTTTTATTCATATTTGCACATATTTACAAGGAAAACATAAACAAAAAATCCACCACATACCTTATACAAATTATATCCACTTCACAAATCATAAATAAGATACATAACTAAGTTAGTCTCAACTGAACCTTGGACTTCCCTCCACTCCTTTGGTAAGTATCGAATAAGTTATATTGTCGCATACTTTTTAACTCTTTCACATAGGCCTTTCCCGCTGTTAGAGTTATTTCAACCCCGCCAGTGTCACCTGAGATTTAGATTCCATATACATTAAATATTTCTTCCAATTATCATGAAATTTCTGTTCGTCTTGGTCCCTTAATCTTCCTGATATTCTATCAAGCTCAGCATAATTTATCATTTTAACCTGCCAATCACTTATGTTGGGTATTACTTCTAATTTCCAATTTTGTGCTAACATAATCCTTGCAGCTGTCGTAGCATATAGAAACAAGATCTTGTCTTCTTTTTTAATTTCTTTACCAACCATTCCTAACAAAAAAGCTTCTGGCTTTTTGGGAAATGCTTCTGGCTTTTTGGGAAATGTATATATATCCTTTATATCATCTTGCCCAGTGGTAAGGAAGATTTTGTCACACTAATGTGTTGGGGAAATGGAGATACGTGTGGTCTTTTCCTAGTTTCCTGCATGGACCCTGTTGAGGCCAATATAAGTCTATGAATACAGAACACCCATTTATGAGCCACTGATTATCAACAGGAAAGAATAAGGTTGTAGTATAGCATATCTGACACACATTGACAGATAGTCACAGAATTGATTATTATTTTTGACTGATTTTTCTTTTACCACCCTTCATTCAAAATAGCCACGGAGTAGTTTTAAAAAACTGAGCCGGAAGAGGATAGAAATGGGCCAATAATCTCTTAAGGGAAGTAAAACATTGCATTATGCTATCGACTGAGGAATGGATGCTTAACATAATAGGCACAAGCAGGCTAAATTCCCAAATAAGTTTAAGTCAAAGCTTTAAATTCAGTAGCTACTGCAGGAATAATACCGACTTTATTCCTTGAAATGCCAACTCTGGGACAAACTCTTATGTTACTGTCCTTTCCACCAAGAGCAGCTTCCAGGGGCTACACAGAACAGACTTTGAAAAAGATCTCACCATCATCTGTTGAATGTGAAACATTTCAGCTCCAGTAGCCGAGAGACGATTCGGAAACGAAATGTCGACGAAAGAGCCAGGAAGTGTGCTTGGGCCAGCATTGTAGACCTTCAAACAAACAAACAAACCTGTGACACACTTTTATTCATTTTAACTAGCATAGAAACCCCACCAAGAACCAGCATAGGCTTCCCAATAACCAAATACAACTGGAGCATGAACTTCACCTACAACATAAAATTGCAGCAATGATAAAGGCATAAAAACCACACCATTCTGTTGAATGGGGAGGGGCTTTCACAAGGCAAATTTATGAATCTATGAAGCTCGAGCTAAATTTGAGGCTGCATGGATGAATCTGCCCAGAAAGCAGAGATTTCTCTCCAGTTGGTAGTGCCTTGATATTTACATGTTACACCAAAAAGTGCTTTAAATCTGAACCACGGTTCAGTTCTAAAACTTGTTTTCCACAACCAATGCCCAGCCCTAAAACATGTAGAGTAAGAATAGGAAAGAGGATCCAAGTATGAATGTGCAAGCTGCCTTTACATCACCACTTGGCTCCGTGAGCCTCCCCAAACTAGGGGAAAGGCCTTGCAGAAAGGACTGTATGCCACAACTTTGCATTTAAAAGATGATCATTAGGGTTATCAGTGGGTCTGGAGTCTGTCACTATAGAAAACTGAACCTAATCGTTAATCCAGCTCTGCGTACTTATATATAGATGCAACAGTCAAAACATTTACATTCTGAAAAATAAACAAATCTCAATGAGACACGGTCCTCTCTTGTTTAAGATTCAGTCTCTGAATATGCGGCAGTCTATGTCGCTGTTCAGAATCCAGCTAACTCTAAATTTCCAAACATCTAGACCATTCTCCAAACATTGTTTGTGCTTTGAGGAATGCATGAATGATAAAGAGAAGTGGTGCAGAATGCCAAACCCTTACAATGTCCCAGAGGCACTTAAAAGGGGGGAAAGGATCCAGCTACAATAAGGCCTAACTGCTGCATGAGATGCAAGAATAATGTAACAGAAAACAAATGAACTGGGAACTCTTCTGCAATGAGACATGAGCGTAATAAGAAACGAAAAGGGGTATTTGAATCTTCACAACAAAGGAGATGAAAGCCCCCCCCCCTATTTTTTAAAAAAGAAACTTTTAAAGAAAACTTTTCTCTAAGCAAATTGTATTACTTTTATCAGTCTATAATATTTTTTTTAAGAGTTATAATGTATTGGAACAACACGTTCAATGATAATATCCAACTTTAGGCTGCTTTCAATCTGCTTTCATTATTAATAAAAATAATTGAAGAGAGTTAGAAACACTTGAGCATATAGAATGGTACAATGGTGGTTTACCTAACTTTTTTATTGTTTACCATTTTACTGCAGAAAATTTCATAGCCTTTTAATAAAAACTGCCAGTATTCATGTGAAATATCATACTCTTTGTCTGTAAGAGGGAGGCCAGTGTGTGTAATAGGTGCATATGGAGTTAAGGCATAAATTAGATCAAGAATTATTTCTAAACACCTTATCATCCATGCCAAAGGGAACCCAATCTCCATTACAGTGGTACCTCGGGTTAAATACGCTTCAGGTTGCATATGCTTCAGGTTACAGACTCTGCTAACCCAGAAATAGTACCTCGGGTTAAGAACTTTGCTTCAGGATGAGAACAGAGATCGTGCTCTGGTGGTGCGGCAGCAGCAGGAGGCCCCATTAGCTCAAGTGGTGCTTCAGGTTAAGAACAGTTTCAGGTTAAGAACGGACCTCCAAAATGAATTAAGTACTTAACCGGAGGTACCACTGTACAACCATTTTGAGAGGATTCTCGTGAAAGGCCACAAAAGCTTTAATTTTTTTCAGGAAGCACTGCTCTCTCTCTCTGCATAGGCTTTGCTTACTCTCAAAACATCATACAGTGACCCCGTTCACATGTAACACTAAGCCAAAGCATGGTTTAGTGCAAACGCATGAACGTGTTGCCTTGCAGGGAGGTGAATGCAGGCACTTGGCTCTTCCCAGGCCCTTTCAGCTCAGCACAGCACAGCACAGCAGCTAAACCACAGTTTGGCTTAGCATGTTGTCCAAACCTGCGACTGTAGCTGAGCTGCCTCCTCCTTGAGCAAAGCTTTGCTTTTGGCTAAAGTTTGTGGTTAAGGATGGCACACTAAGCCAAACCTTTAGCTTAGCTGCCCTGCAAAGCTAAAAGGACCAAGGAGGAGCAAAGGAGGTACAAATTCCTCTTTGGAAGCTGGCATGTTTGTGCAGTCCCAGGGAGCCATTGTTTGGCTCAATATGTCATGCAAAGCAGGCTATACATATAAAGCAGAGTGTGGGGGATTCCCTGGTCCTGAATGGGGTAACTGTGCCCCTGAAGGACCAGGTGCGCAGCCTGGGAGTCATTCTGGACTCACAGCTGTCCATGGAGGCACAGGTTAATTCTGTGTCCAGGGCGGCTGTCTACCAGCTCCACCTGGTACGCAGGATGAGACCCTACCTGCCCACGGACTGTCTCGCCAGAGTGGTGCATGCTCTAGTTATCTCCCGCTTGGACTACTGCAATGCGCTCTACGTGGGGCTACCTTTGAAGGTGACCCAGAAACTGCAATTAATCCAGAATGCGGCAGCTAGACCGGTGACTGGGAGTGGCCGCCGGGACCACATAACACCAGTCCTGAGAGATCTGCATTGGCTCCCAGTACGTTTCCGAGCTGTTGATGCTGACCTTTAAAGCCCTAAACGGCCTCGGTCCTGTACACCTGAAGGAGCGTCTCTAACCCCATCTTTCAGCCCGGACACTGAGATCCAGCACTGAAGGTCTTCTGGCGGTTCCCTCATTGCAAGAAGTGAGGTTACAGGGAACCAGACAGAGGGCCTTCTCGGTAGTGGCACCTTCCCTGTGGAACACCCTCCCTTCAGATGTGAAGGAAATAAACAGCTATCCTATCTTTAAAAGACATCTGAAGGCAGCCCTGTTTAGGGAAGTTTTTAGTATTTAATGCTGTATTGTTTTAACACTCGACTGGGAGCCGCCCAGAGTGGCTGGGGAAACTCAGCCAGATGGGCAGGGTATAATAAATAAATTATTATTATTATTATTATTATTATTATTATTATTATTATTATTATACTCCACATCAGCTTTCCTCCCACCTGGTGCCTTCCAGATGTTTAGGACTACAACTCCCATCGGCCTTACAGATGAAAGTTTGTAGCAGAAAGCTTGAAAGAAAAGTGAAGAGAGTTAAGTTGCTTTTCCAGAAAGATTTCCCCACCCGAAATTAATCTGGAAAAGCCCTAAATTAGATGCTCTGCTCCTAAATAAATAAATAAATCATCAAGCAGTCAAAGCATTTCATTTATGTGGCATTTGTTCTCTTTTTGGTTTCTTATATGAAGATCACATGGGCAAAGATGTAAACCAGGCATAGGCAAACTCGGCCCTCCAGATGTTTTGTTGACTACAACACCCATCATCCCTAGCTAACAGGACCAGTGGTCAGGGATGATGGGAATTGTAGTCTCAAAACATCTGGAGGGCCGAGTTTGCCTATGCCTGATGTAAACTCTAGAACCGTAGTGCCTAAGTTAGCAGCATGGTTCACAGGATATTTAATGTCCTGGAATCCAAGGGAGAACACACTTTTTCCCATTCTTTCCCAGCAAACAACTGAATAGCAGCCAGTAAGGAATTAACTGGTGTGAACTAGTAACTTCCCCATACTGGGAAGGCATGTGTTACTCTTTTTTCTTTTCTTTTTTTAAAGCATTGTGTTTAAGAGGAAAGGGTAAAAATAGGCATGCATGAAATATTACTAGTTGCAAGTTCCCGTCATTGTGCCATCTGTCACTCTGCAGTTCCAGCTAGTGTCTAAAAAGACTTTATCACACTGCAAGGACCCAAGATTAGTTTGGATGGGAAACGAAGGGCAAAGAGGGACTTGCTCAGGCAACCTTTGGGATCTGGGAAATGTTCTTCGTAATCAGGATAATCATAATCCAACCAAAGTTATGCTCTTTTTAAAATCCTCTGGGGATACTTAGTCACTTGCTCAGATCTCTCCCTCTGAAAACAGTGGAACCAGGCAGAGGGCCTTCTCAGTAGTGGCACCTGCCCTGTGGAACGCCCTGCAATCAGATGTCAAGGAAATAAACAACTATCTGACTTTTAGAAGACATCTGAAGGCAGCCCTGTTTAGGGAAGTTTTTAATGTTTGATGTTTTATTCTGTTTATAGTGTTCTGTTTGGAGCTGTTTGGGACGCGGGTGGCGCTGTGGGTTAAACCACAGAGCCTAGGACTTGCCGATCAGAAGGTTGGCGGTTCGAATCCCCACGAAGGGGTGAGCTCCCGTTGCTCGGTCCCTGCTTCTGCTAACCTAGCAGTTCGAAAGCACGTCAAAGTGCAAGTAGATAAATAGGTACCGCTCCGGCGGGAAGGTAAATGGCGTTTCCATATGCTGCTCGGGTTCGCCAGAAGCGGCTTAGTCATGCTGGCCACATGACCTGGAAGCTGTACTCCGGCTCCCTCGGCCAATAAAGCGAGATGAGCGCCGCAACCCCAGAGTCGGCCACGACTGGACCTAATGGTCAGGGGTCCCTTTACCCTTTACCTTTGGAGCTGCCCAGAGTGGCTGGGGAAACCCAGCCAGATGGGCAGGGTATAAATAATATGTTGTTGTTGTTAAATTATTATTACTATGAAATTTAACAGTGCTCAACTTGGGCTGGAAGGAACTTTCAGAGCAACCCGAAACCCAAATCTACCATCCTGGAAGAGGTTTTAGATGAGGAGGAAGAATCTCTTCCTCCACACTGGCTTGGATTCACTGGTCTCCACTGGCGAGGATCTCTGTCAGTGAACAGTGCCCCTAGGCTGCCCACCGCTGAACAAATGAGTAATTCAGAGGGTACGGCAGCACCACAGAAAATCCATAGGTTTCTCTAATGATTAGCCAGAAGATAGGATTCTAAATCTTTTAGAGCTTAGCAGCGTTCTCCATAAAGCCAGGAAGACTTTGCATGCTGAACTGTTGATAGGAAAACCAGTCACAACGAAAAGCCCACACAAATACAAACATACCTTGTGCTTAATTCTTACCTGAAGTGTGACGTTGAGCTCCTGAAAATGACACTCCAGATCTTCCAGCTGAATAAATTGAGATGCTGGCACAGACTCCCCATAAACAAAAGAACCGGGAGAGACCACTCTGAGAGAAAGAGGAGGTCGTATTTGAGTGCCCAAAAATGCCCCATTTTGTATTTCTCTTGCACAAATAGCCTCCCCTTCTAAATAGCCATTTTAAACTATCTATTTCTCTTTGAGTGCCTTTATCCTACAAAAAAAGGGAAAGCATAAACAGAATTCTGACTGTGAAATAAAACAGAAAGGCTCATAGCAAGACCTCCGTGTGACCTGTACTATCCCAGAACATTTGACCCTAACCTTTGGTCTAGCGGGCCTGAACCAAAACATTTGATTTGACCTCAGAAATAATGTCTTTCTTCTTCTTTTAGGTGGTTTACAGTGCTGTAATTAATGCCTAATGTTTCTGCACTGAGGAAGAGCAACGAAGATTGAAGCAAAACACACACACACACACACAATCCTATCATCATGTCCTGCTTTCAGAGTCTGGGAAGTTAGTACAGAGGAAAGAGGCATTCTGGCCCCAGCTTTACTTGTAAACAAGGAAAAGAATGTATTTCTTTTTCCTCCCAGAAGAGATGCTTAAAATAATATAAGGAATTTTGTGCGCGTGCACATGCTCATTTGATGACCTGCTACTTACCCAGTGATGGATGAGTCCACTTCATGCATCAGGGGAACAGACAGGATGAGAGAGTTGTCATGGAGGTTGTGTTCCAGGTTCCCACTGTGTCAAAAACACGAGAATCAAGCTAGCTGTGCAAATGATTTTTGCAATACACAACCGACCAAAGGAATGCCTTGAGTCTAGTTTTGATGTTCATATATCTCAGTCGCTTCCAACTCTACAATTCTGTGATTCTATGAACCCTCCTGGATGAGGTTTCCTGTGGGACCCAGGAGATCTGGGTTCAAATTCTCACTCAGCCATGAAAATTTGCTGTCACTGTCTCTTAGCCTAACTGACATCACAGGGTTGTTGTGGAGATAAAATGGAGAGGAGAAAATTCATGTGCATGTCACCTTGTGCTCTTTGGGGGAAAGGCAAGATATAAATGTAATTTTAAAATAAATAAAATATAAAGACTATCAAGGATAATGAAGGAGTCTCAAGCCGAGGGTGAGTGGCTGTATATATGAATATGAAAATGTTCACTTTAAAAAACCAGACACCTCCTTGCATCTACAAAGCAGATATGTAATGAAGAGTTCCATCCATTTATTTTACCTGACATGTCGGTTTCCTATGTGCAAGAACGGACTCCATGGGGGAGCGTTCAAAAATGCAGTTACCCTACCTGAAGTCTGAAGTGATACTGTTTTAAGCTTTGAAGCACTTGATTCTTCTTAAGGTATAAACTGGTTCTAGTTCTGCTGTGTTAGAACCTAGAATATGGGGGAGCATTCACTGTTCTGCAGGAGAAAACAGGAAGAAGGTCCTTGCTGGGCTTAAAAGAAATTATGGGGCTTAGAAATGTAGTTAACAGACAGAACCTCTGTAAAAGTATCCTATACGCCGGGGTGACCAACTCCCAAGAGACTGCAATCTACTACTTTCAGAATTAAAGACTAGCTGTGATCTACCTGTATAGGGTTCAGCTCAAAGTTGTTCAGCTTTCTTTAGGGAGGAGGGAAAAACTTAGGGGTTAAAAAAAAGCTTTTTTGGGGGGGTTAAAGGCAAGGGACATACAACAATGGAGGGCAGGAGTCATTTTTAGCGATGCTAAGGAAAGTGAGCCAGAGATCGACCACGATCTACCAAAACCTTGTGGGGATCTACCAGTAGACCGTGACCGACCCGTTGGACATCCCTGCTATATGCTAAAGGCAAATCCATTTTCTTACGGAGTCAAAATGGCGGCATTCCATGGAGGGAAGAATTGGCAGGCTTGGGGACACCTCAAGTCTTGCAAATGTAGAAACAATATTGGGGGGAGGGGGTTAAGGGGAGGAAACCAAAAGAGACTGAACATGCTTGATGGCCATGGAACATAGGCTGACAGTTGAAAGGGGCTGTTGGGAAATTGGGGGGGGGGGTTCACAGATATGGAATGCAATATCCTGAGATAGAACATGGCTAGCTGACAGGCCCCCTGGCTAGGACCGCTCCATACAGTAATGTCTTGTGCTTTTGAATAACTTCATACAATCCTATTTGTGCAGGGACATGCTAGCCACTTTTGCAAAGAAAATATACAATTTACATGCTAT
Organism: Podarcis muralis; assembly: GCF_964188315.1. Taxonomy (NCBI): domain Eukaryota; kingdom Metazoa; phylum Chordata; class Lepidosauria; order Squamata; family Lacertidae; genus Podarcis; species Podarcis muralis. The sequence goes on along the minus strand of NC_135666.1, from coordinate 53,972,593 downwards.
ATTTCTGTTTTTCCAAAAAAAAAATCCTGTCTCATCAGCAACGCAGTCCAAAATGTCTGGAGGTCATGAGGTTGGGAAAGGCCTCTCTGGGATGCTGAGGTTGTGCAAGAGCTCCCATATTTACTCAGCAGCTTGCCACTGAATCCCCCGACTATTAGCCTATATGTGGATAATAATAATAATAAATAATAATACAATCTGAGGAGTAAAGTTGCAAGTAGCCTTGACCGTCTGGTGTGTTGAGCTCACTCATGGTATTCATTGGCAGCGCGGATCTTGTTCCACACACCTGGTATTTCTGAAGAGTTACTTTTCCCCCCTTTTAGCAACCAGTGGCTCTTTTCTCTCATCTCCCACTGTTCTGTGTGGGGGCTGTGTGTGTGTTTTAAGCAGAGGATCAAGGGTTGTTATGTTAGATGCAAGCGTGGGATTGTGCCCTTTCATGCATCTAACATCACATCTAACATCATCAAAAAGCAGAAGCCTATGCTTTAGAAGTGGTGGGTTCTAAGAGCCAAAGTTCATGAAGCTGAGCTGTTTATTCCCGTGTGAGTTTAACTATTTCCTGCGGCTAATCGCAGATGGGCTTTGCTTCTTTGTGGCTTATAATTATGGGAAGTGTGCACTGTGCGTTATAGTTTTCAGCACTCTCTTTATCAAATCCCTATACACCCATTATGAGGGATCTATAGTCAGACTGAGAGCTGGCCCGAACGCTCTCCTAGCAGACTTCAGGATATCCTCGGGGGCAGAAAAACATTCAGCTCAGCAGCCTCACGAGGACTTTCAAATCTGGATAGGGGGAGGCCAAAAGGCCCCCTGTATATGGGGCATCAACATCAAATAAAAGCTGTCAGCTTGCTGGCTTGGACCCAATTGCATATTTCACTGGAGTGCCAGAAAATAAGTTGTTGTTTTTTTGCAGTCGTGGCTGAAAAATTAAATTTAGTGGATGCAAGAATGGAATGAGTAAACCTATCCCAGCTTCAAGGTTCTCTGGATCTTGCCACAACATACAACAAAGATAAGTTGCACCATCTCAAAGTGGTCCCTAGCCAGGCACGATCATCGATTATTCATCATGCACAAATGTGGCTGTGTTGACTAATCTCCATACCTAGAGAGATTGGAAAGGATGCTTCTCGGTCAGTTTAGAATGGTGCTTGGAAAAGGAATAATGCCTTTTTTGTGTGCTGTATCTTAGGTCATTACAGAACAGGGAGAGATTAAGCCAACGCATCAAGTTATTCTTTATGAGCTATTATCAGGTTTAATGTCACGATCCCTTGGCACCACAAATGTTGTGCAGATCTTAATAAATCATGTATGAAATCATGTTCTGTGTTTTCCCTCACTGGTCTAAGCAGAGAGTTTTGGTAATGAACGTGGTAATGACAGGGATACCTCTGAGGCAAGTCCTAGAAATTCCTTATTATTTTATTGCTGTTAGCCGCCCTGAGCCCAGCTTCGGCTGGGGAGGGCGGGATATAAATAAAATTAATTATTATTATTATTATTATTATTATTATTATTATTATTATTATTATTCTCACCAGGAAATCAGCAAATGGCTGTGAGAAAACCTGTGCTTTGAACACAAAAAACCAAAATGCCATGTAAAACCTCCACAAAAATGTAGGGTTGCGAGTGGTGCATAACTCATATCCATAATAAAAAAAGGATCCACAGTGGAGACAGCCCAGGGATGCAACTTCCCACAGCATCAGGAAAAACGAAATAAATGGCCCATTTTAAAAGCATTCAAGGCTACATTCAAGGAACGAGCAACGTGGGAATGGACTGTCTCAGTCACTTGAGACGCTAAATTATATTACATCACTGACCATTTATGTTCTTCCTTAAAAGGAGAGCAAAGATTCTTTGTTATACGCTGGTTTTAATCCTTCCAGGACTCTTGCCTGCATCCTGAATACTGTGCCTTTCTGAATATTCTTATCATCTATACACATACCAGTATTTAAATCTTGGCCTCTCTGCAAATGGCATGCTAAAACGTTAACCATTGTGCATCTTTTAAAAAATGAAAGAAAATGAAGGAATTTGTGCCAGCATTCGATAAATATTTTCCTCCAAATATGTCCATATCTAGCTAAGGATGAACAAGTCAGTCTGTTTCAGTCCCATGCCAGTTTTTTCTCTTTCTCCATAAAACCATCTTTTTCCTGCGTCTATCTGCCTGAAGATTAAAAGTGAAATATACTTTACCTCTGAGCAGTGACAAGGAATGAGAGAATGTCCTCTTCCCCAGACAAATGACTAGTATCAAAGATGACGCTGAACTCATACTAGGAGAGGAGAAGAAAACAGTGTTTAGCACGTTGTGGATCTTGTTCTGGATATGAACCATATTGGAATGAAATACATTTCTTCCGTGACATTGCTGCCATTTCTCTAAAATGCATACATTGAGCACCATTTGAAATGCCTAAAGCTTTCATAGGTAAAGAGCCATAGTTGTTTTTCTATACATAACCAACGTCACCTGCATGCATTACTCACATATGCAAGTACAGACAGGAACTCATATCCAACATTGGAAGTATGGCCCCTCTCGGATCTGTACCACAGCATGCCATCAAATGTGAGTAAACACAAAGCAGCTACATCGCTGTCCCATGACAGGCGCTCCCCTCCCAAGTTCAAGAAACTGGGAACAGCAAGGAACAGGAAATAACTAAATACTGAAGAATTCAAAATAGATTTGGCAATTGGCTTCACTGGTTGTACACAGAAAATCTAGCTTTGAAACACCCAGCAGCACTGTAGGAATGAAAGGATATAGGCCCACTAGCTAACTGAAAAAATATGACAAATAAAAATTCGGAATGAAAAAATAACACCACCATTTATTTTCATTGGCTCTGCGTTGCATAGCATGTATCTGAACATTACATACTTTGAATAGCAGGAGACAATACATGATAAAGCAGGGCAGCTAAGGACAGAAATGGTGGACTGCTCTCCTCCAAATGTCAGCCAAGGAAGCTTCATAGCATTATTTTCTGGCCGCTAAAAAGAACTCACATTAGAATTCTCAGTCAGCTTCTATTAGGGCTCTGTGGCTACGAACAGCCGCCACAGCCCGACCATTGAACTTTGTTTGGTGAGGAAAGACCAAGGGCACTTCACAGCGAGAGCCGAATGGTGACCACAGCACCTCTGTGGTCAAGGCGCAAAGCCATGCCGTGTTTGCAAAGCAGTCAGAGACCCAAAGGTCCGCTTGTTACACAGAGAAGCTCACAGCTACTGAAAACCATAACTCTCTACCTTCGACTTTGATCTCATGAAGGGGAAGCCCACGCTGCACTTCAGAAAGTCAGAGTCTGGCTCCAGCAACTCGCAAGCAATGCCCATCTCATCCTGAAAAAGAGGGGAAAGCGAGGAAATGCTTCAGTACATGAAACTGTGGCAGAGAGAAGAAAACATTGGGCTGTATCCAGACAAAGTTAGATGCACTTTCTTCCCAATGAAACCAGTGGGATTTAACTGAGTCAATCAACAGAACTCACAATAAGACTTGCATATCCAGTAATATATAAAAATACTAATATTAGGCAAGTGCCTTTGCTGTATTGCTTTCAACATGTGCTAAAATTTTATTTGTTTAGGCAAACCCCACACATGTAATTTCAACATGCAATGTTATTATGTATGCTTGTTTTTTAAACCGCTTTTTTACATTTGTTTTAACTGTATTTTCAATTAATATTTTATACTATTTTATATAAACTGATTAGAGTTTTTGGTTGTTGATTAAGCAGTATATAAATCTAGTTACACAAACAAACAAATATAAGATTAGATATAATACCAACTAACTACCTAACGGTAAAGAAGCATAGTTACATTTATTTGGACTAGATCTTAGCTTGTGACTTTGTTGCTCTCAACAGGAATTTAGCTACAGTTTCTATAACAGTCACAGAGAAGAAGAAAAACATAGCATTGTTGAAAGGTATTCCAGGTTGCAAAATAGTTACTAAGTGGTTAAATGACCACAATAAGAGCACAATGCAGATAACTTAGTTTACTTTTCCTTTGCAAAGTTGACTGCAAAGCTTGGCTATCAAGAGCATGAGGGAAAGTATGTCCCCTTAATTTGTCTCCAACACCTTCCACTGACTCTCTGTGATGGACCAGTGATCTGCAACTTCCTTCCTCCCTAACTAAGCCACCTTCAGGTATCCATCAGGTCTCATGTGCTCCTGCGTATGGTCAGGACAGGACGTTTGCACACCAAACCAGTTATTTTCTAAGTGTGTTTCACCAACAAATTGACTCATTATCTAAGGCTTAAAGGTAAAGGTAAAGGGACCCCTGGCTATTAGGTCCAGTCATGGCCGACTCTGGGGTTGCGGCGCTCATCTCGCTTTATTGGCTGAGGGAGCTGGCGTACAGCTTCCGGGTCATGTGGCCAGCAGGACTAAGCCGCTTCTGGTGAACCAGAGCAGCGCATGGAAACACCGTTTACCTATTTATCTACTTGCACTTTGATGTGCTTTTGAACTGCTAGGTTGGCAGGACCAGGGACCGAGCGATGGGAGCTCACCCCTTTGTGGGGATTCGAACCACCAACCTTCTGATCGGCAAGTCCTAGGCTCTGTGGTTTAACCCACAGTGCCACCCGCATCTAAGGCTTAATCATTATTAAAAGTGAGCCGTTTTGGTTTGAGCAAAACCTAAAAAGGATGTAGCTGAATATACTCACTCCTCACATCCAAGAGCCTCCTATTTTCAGAAATTAAAAGACCCTCTGAGCAGTTTTAGAAAATGCCTCCATATAATCTTCTCAAGGCCTACCAGTTAGGCTGATCACCATCCAACAGCCTGCTGTGGTTTTCCATGGATGCACTAATATGATGTTTGGTTTCGCTTTAACCTAAACTCCCACATTTCTTCTC